>NW_025941424.1:4996-255779 GCF_000764305.2 Hyalella azteca
CGACGCGGGGAACAAAGTAGTCTCCCGCGAAAATTTTCTTCAAGACTGAGTCGAAGAAAACGGAACGGCATCTCTCTTACATGGCTACCTAACATTCGAATAATTATAACGGCAAAGGTGAGGCAAATGGCATAAAAAATATCAAATCGGTACGTCTAAGTATGCAGCAAATAATTCTTTCAAAATAATTACTCCTAGACGAATTCATACTAGAAAATATATATCAACTATGATGTAGGAGCCCATTAGCAAATGTTCGTTATAATGGCCGCCAAAAATGTCTAGACACAGCGTTACTTACAGTGACAACTTTAATATGCACTTAATAACATGAATTTGGAAACACGAATTCTGGAATCATACACAGTAAAGACGATAGAGGAATACATGGGTACTATAGGCTTAATAAGCTATAATATCATAAAATAAGGTAACACCGGGAGGGCTCGTGGTGCAACACACTAGGCTCACTGACACTACTCGCTAGAGCTCTAGAGTCTAGACGCGCACTGGTACAGCGCTGACGACGCCGCGCTAGCTGAGAACGCGGGAACCGCTTGGGTGGCTCGTTGCGTTCACATGGTGGTAATTTCGTCGATCTTTGCGATATTTTCCACGCACTTGTGGAGTGAACGCAGGGATGAGTGAAAATTTGAAGGCAGAATAGATGAGGATAGGAGAACTTAGTGCGTTGAATCTGACGAGTGACGAACGACGTCACACTTAAGCATACTAGCTTATAGCAGGCAGTTCCCCATCCTGCTGTACCTACTCCGGCCTAACCTCTTCTGACCTAACCTATTCACGCTGCCCCGGCTCACAACCTTCATGCAGCTAATGACTGGCTCTACCAGCACACTTGGACCGCCTTTCTAACTTCTTGCAGCCAATGAGTTTAGATTATAAGGTCCGCTCAGGTTTGTTTTGGATGGAGAAAGGTTGTAGCTCGTGTAGGTAAGGCCTGAAGAGGTTAGACCAGAGGAGGTTTGGCCAGATGCCGTATGGCCATGTTTACTGTTGTTATATAGTCCTGATTTATATATGAATAAAGTTCATAATAAGATGACAATCTGCTGTTGGATGGTCTGGCTTCAATACCGTATCAGTCTCAATGTACCCGTCGAGCTGACACGTTCTAACTACCGCCGTTATTTAATGTAAGTTCTCTACCACGTATATCGCTGACTTTCAATCCGCCGAATAATTGTTTGTAGTTGTTATATTTGTGGTATGTTTAGTATTTAATGTCAGTTACTCGTATTTCAGGTAACCGGATATTTTTTTGAATAAAGTTTGGATTGCCAAGTATTCTTTATTCCACAACATTTACCTTTGGCAAGCTTATTTTGTGGCTGTGGACATCCGGCGCTATGGCTTTGGGCACTTGAATTCATAGGCCGTTATGTACTCCAGCGTTCTTACCTTTTGAAAGGAATATGAACTAAGTGTGAGTTTGGCAAAGCTGGCCTCCGGCATGCGCCCCGTCAGGTTTCAGATAACATAGTTTCTGTTACAAAATCTATCGTCCTTCGACGAGTGACTTACGCAGCTTCGTTTAATTACATTACTTTTAGCGCACAGCATCTGCCAGGGGTTAGGTTACGTTTCCAGAAGTCTCGGACGAATTTACGGCCGGTCTCGCGGCAAATCTCCAAATTCAGTGAACAAGGAATATCTCTCAAAATAATGATCATAGCTCGATGAAACTTGGTACACGTATTCACTAGGACCATACGGTGATGTTTAGCTCGCGAAGATTTTTTAAATTTCGCCTTCATTCGTGTGTTATAGGGCGATACGTGCGGAAATTCTCAGTGAGCAAGACATTTCTTCTGAACTACTGTACAGATTTGAACGAAACGTTGAATATACAACGTTGATGTTGAGCTCATGACAATTATTAATATTTTAACTTCTTTGCGAGTTTTTTTTTCATTTTTCCCTCATTCGTGACTTAAACAGCAATACGTGTCGAAAATCGCAGTGAGCAGGATATTTCATCTTGAATAATAAAACGAAACTTCGTATATTCGTAACGAATTGGAACTTCGTAAACAAACTTCGTAAACTAACTTCGCAAGTTATACGGATATAAGGAGAAACACTGGCATTACTCAGGCCGATTTTTAAACTTGCATTGACCAAGAGCCGTATACGTAAAGCCGTATAACTCGCAAACGAAGGCAAAATCGGAAAAATTGTCGCGAGCTAAACAAATTTGTACAGTAATTTAGAATAAATGTCTTGCTCACTGAAAATTTCGGCACGTATTGCCATATGACTCACGAATGCAGGTGAAATTTCAAAAATCTTCACGAGCTTAACATCACCTTTAGGTTCTATTGAATACGTGTAACAAGCTTCATCACGCTACGTTCATTACTTTGGGAAATATTCCTTGTTCGCTGAATTTGAGGAGACCGGCCCTAAATTTGTCAGACGTAATTTCACAAGCCTCACAGCATTCATTGTTAGACCTAGATACGGACACGGTTGAACTAATACAAGGTTGACCCACTCGCAGCTGGGCCTTGCGGATGTCATTTGTTATTCCACCCGTGAAATCGCCTTGGTCGTTGTGACGTCACCTTGTGACGTCACGGTGTTATTCAAACCAATTTGTAACATGGTTGAACTAATACAAGGTTGGCCCACGCGCAGCTGCGCCTTGCGGATGTCATTTGTTATTCCACCCGTGATGTCACCTTGGTCGTTGTGACATCACCTTGTGACGTCACACTGCTATTGAAAAAACTGACTTCTAACACCTGTTTTGCTTAAAATAAGACTAGTTGCAGTAAATAAAAATTTTTTGGGCCATTTAAATGAGGCAAATTTCTTCAGAGTTGAACTAATACAAGGTTTTCCCCACATGCAGCTGCGCCTTGCGGATGTCATTTGTTATTCCAACTGTGACGTCACGGCTCTTGTGACGTTAAACTTATTTGTAACACTGGTTTTGCTTAAAATATGATTATTTGCTTGCCGTAAATATTTTTTTGATCATTGTGATGAGGTAAACGTTTATAAATGCTTTCAAAGATGAAGTAAAAACGATGTGTTAATCTACACCATTTACATTTTCTGCCCACAGTGACGTCACTCTAGAGATGCGCAGAACGGCGAAAAATCGTCATAGCCGTGGATCAACCTTGTGTTCGTTTAACCATGGATTTGTAACACCTGTTTTGCTTAAAACAAGACTGGTTGCATGCAGTAAATAAATTTTTTGGGCCATTTTGATGAGGCCAATAATTTTTAAATGCTTTCAAAGTTGACATGAAAACAATGTGTTGATCTACACTATTTACATTTTGTGCCCACAGTGACGTCACTCTAGAGATGCACACAACGGCGAAAAATCGTCATCGCTGTGGTTCAGCCTTCTATTAGTTCAACCATGGATACGGATGCCTGCACTACCAGAGAACCTAACTATTCTAGATTTTTGTTTGATTTATTGAATTACTGATTATCCTGTTTAATTTTGTTAATTTATCTTGGGTCATATAATAACATTTCATGTAGATAGCGTACTTTTTTTTCTTGTAAATTTTTTTACTTATACATGTAATTTCTTTCTACAAACCGTATGCCATGGAACACTCGTTTTTTATCCTGCCATAATGGCGCGTCTTTTGATAGCTCAGTGAGCGCAGTAGATTGGACACGTTGGCGAAAGCTAGACCATGCAACAAATATGGCTGCCGATCACACAATGCATCTCGCGATTGGGTGCCGTGACGTCATCGTTTCGTTCGCGATAGCAGTGCACATTTTCAATGTCCGCGGAGGTTCGACGGTAAATACCGTCGGACGCTGGCGGTAATTGCCTTTGCCGCCCTGTAAAAAAAAGGAGCCTTGAGCATTGTGTCACTGGTCTGGATTACGGTGTTCCAGCGCTGCCTACAGCTTCTAGTTCTGTAACTGAGTAATAATCACTTACAGTAATGTTAGACTGCATGGTGAGAGTCTACACAAGCTCTCAGGCCCAACGGTCATCCTTGCGGTTGTCCTGTGGCTTTAAGTCTACCCTGCGTGGACACCCCGAGAAGAAGAAGCTTGGTGAGAGTGGGCATTGACTAGAGCGCTTATTTAATTAAGAGTAAAATTTGTGGCCTACCACGGCGCTCCCGTAAAGTTCCTTCAAAACCCAACGCATGAAGTTTCAGCCATCATTACCTTTGGGTTTGAATCTTACGTGGAAGTTTGGACTTTTGGAACGATTGTGATTGTTTTTTGATTATATGGATCGAATCATTCGAATGTATGCCAGTAGGTATGAAGCCATGAACTACGGATGTTGCGATTGCCGATTAGTAAAAAAGACTACATAGAAATATTTTTTTTGCCAAGTATTTTGTGACTTCATTTGTTCAAAGTACTGTCAAAGAGTCAAACAGGGTAAAAAGGGACGGTTTTAAGCCTTTTTGTTAATACCTACGGTACTACTTTTTACCATGAAAGTGACGAAACATTTCATAAACAAGTTTGGGCTCACTTTAAAGCCCATGGCATAGGTCTTTGCAAATTGCAACTTGCAAGTTCTATTGTATCATTTGTATTGCATCTCCAAAAAAATTCCATATGCTATTTGTAAGGTGCTAGACGCCATATAAAAGGCTCCTGAATTAATCTGGAAATGGGGTATAAACTAAAAAGGGGCACTTGAAATAAAACTAAATTTTAAACATTTGAACTATTTTGAAGCATGCAGAGTGTAGCTTAGCTACCAGGCCCAGCCTGGCCTGCCTTACCTTAGTTACCTACTCATCTATTACTAACAGACGTAAGTTCACGTAACAGTAGGTACTCTGAACTTCTGAAGTCCTCTTCCTTTGTAGCCTAGATGATGTAAATGTAGAATAAATGAAATTTTATGTATTTTTACTGGTTTTTTCTTCATTGACATAATATTAGGCTACCATATGTCCATATCCAGACATTACTGTTATTACTGTATTATTAATATGATACTACTGTATCCAAGGACTGATTACTGATCATCTGATGCCTGAAAGCAGCCTGATGCCGCTGAAGGCGCTGATGGACATGCCAATGATGATGCCATTGAGCATTGACAACGACCTTGTCCACTGCAAGCTTCATATCATATCAGCAGCCATGTACTATGATGTACTAGTATTTCTTCTGTATTTGTAAGCTTACACGATGGTTTGTAATTTTACACAAGTTTAATCCCAGCCTCAGCCATACTCAGGAGTCAGGATGATGTATGTTTTCGGTGAATTTTCCCGCGCATTTTCACTTTTTTTAAGCTATTGCTGTGCACAGTTGGCACAATGTAATGAAAATTGATTCTCATTGCGGCTTGCGCTGTTGCAGCGTATATTGTCGACTAAAATAGTAGAACTATTTTAGCTTTCTAAAGTATGGCGCACGGCGCATTTTTTTACCAGCATAGTACGCCGTACGGCGCACCGTGCAGGTCGTTAAAATGACAATAAATTCCTGCGCACCTGGCACATCTTCCTGAATCCTGACCATGGATCCCAGGGAGCAGAGGGTGGATGCAGTGTTGCCAATATATGGGTTTTTAAGCCCTAAGCATTGGAAGGTAATTTTAAGATGCGTCGCCAGGTAATTTTTAATGAAAAGCCATTTACTTTGAGTAATGAAAAACTATTGACAAGACACGAACTTATTTACAAGGTTGCGCCGTTGCATGCACGTCAGCATGTGTTACCCAAAATAACTAATTTTACCCTAAAAACAGTCCGATTGTACAGCAAGTGTCAACTGAACATGTGATTAATGCAGTCTGACCGCTCTAATGTGACTGCAACTACGTAATCGTAAGCTTGATGTTTACATTTTTTTGGCAGGAACTCATTGCAACTGATTTCCAGGCAGTTTTCACTGCATCCTGATCCATCCAACATACTGGAAACCTTACTTTTTTTCTAAATAGTTGGCCAAAGACTGAAAAATATATTAAATAATAGAATTTCAATCTAGATGTGTCAGCAAAATCTTCTGAAGGCGTAAATTTTGCTACTGAAGCGTCGCCAAAGAACTTGCAATATTCATCCACTCTCTGCGCAGTGGGTTTAATCATGTCAACTTGTCAAGTGATTTCACTATATCAAAAAAGATTGTAAAAAACATACCGTAAAATAGGGTAACTTTGACCGCTTTTTTATTTCAAAACAATGCCTTTTCGTTACTAGATAAGTTAAACTTAAATTGAAACATGCAAAATACAGGTCTATACTCTAGCTTTACTCACCATAAATTGCTGGCTTGCCTTTCATAGTTTTGATGTAATTTCAAAAAAGTGATGGTCTTTGTTACCCCAGCTCTTGGAGTTTCTTTGACTGGTTGGTAAAATCAATTTTATTTTTTGGTAAAATAACTCCAAATAACTCCAGGTTGTGGTGCATTGTAGTAGAACTCTTCTAGTTACATATGCAAAAGAGCCATGAACTACGGATGTTGCGATTGCCGATTAGTAAAAAAGACTACATAGAAATATTTTTTTTGCCAAGTATTTTGTGACTTCATTTGTTCAAAGTACTGTCAAAGAGTCAAACAGGGTAAAAAGGGACGGTTTTAAGCCTTTTTGTTAATACCTACGGTACTACTTTTTACCATGAAAGTGACGAAACATTTCATAAACAAGTTTGGGCTCACTTTAAAGCCCATGGCATAGGTCTTTGCAAATTGCAACTTGCAAGTTCTATTGTATCATTTGTATTGCATCTCCAAAAAAATTCCATATGCTATTTGTAAGGTGCTAGACGCCATATAAAAGGCTCCTGAATTAATCTGGAAATGGGGTATAAACTAAAAAGGGGCACTTGAAATAAAACTAAATTTTAAACATTTGAACTATTTTGAAGCATGCAGAGTGTAGCTTAGCTACCAGGCCCAGCCTGGCCTGCCTTACCTTAGTTACCTACTCATCTATTACTAACAGACGTAAGTTCACGTAACAGTAGGTACTCTGAACTTCTGAAGTCCTCTTCCTTTGTAGCCTAGATGATGTAAATGTAGAATAAATGAAATTTTATGTATTTTTACTGGTTTTTTCTTCATTGACATAATATTAGGCTACCATATGTCCATATCCAGACATTACTGTTATTACTGTATTATTAATATGATACTACTGTATCCAAGGACTGATTACTGATCATCTGATGCCTGAAAGCAGCCTGATGCCGCTGAAGGCGCTGATGGACATGCCAATGATGATGCCATTGAGCATTGACAACGACCTTGTCCACTGCAAGCTTCATATCATATCAGCAGCCATGTACTATGATGTACTAGTATTTCTTCTGTATTTGTAAGCTTACACGATGGTTTGTAATTTTACACAAGTTTAATCCCAGCCTCAGCCATACTCAGGAGTCAGGATGATGTATGTTTTCGGTGAATTTTCCCGCGCATTTTCACTTTTTTTAAGCTATTGCTGTGCACAGTTGGCACAATGTAATGAAAATTGATTCTCATTGCGGCTTGCGCTGTTGCGCTGTTGCGCATGTGTTTGCGCAATCCCGGCCGCGGCCAATGACGATTACGATTACCGTACGTTCCTTATCCGACAAGGCGGACAAGCGGAAGAGTCAGAAGTAACCCGGACATGTCTTACATTTTATTATTGTCAGTTCGACTCGTGTAGTCAATATACTTGCGTATATTGTCGACTAAAATAGTAGAACTATTTTAGATTTCTAAAGTATGGCGCACGGCACATTTTTTTACCAGCATAGTACGGCGCACCGTGCAGGTCGTTAAAATGACAAAATAAATTCCTGCGCACCTGGCACATCTTCCTGAATCTTGACCATGGATCCCAGGGAGCAGAGGGTGGATGCAGCATCGCCAATATATGGGTTTTTAAGCCCTAAGCATTGCCAGGTAATTTTAAGATGCGTCGCCAGGTAATTTTTAATGAAAATCCATTTACTTTGAGTAATGAAAAACTATTGACAAGACACGAACTTATTTACAAGATTGCATGCACGTGTTACCCCAAATAACTAATTTTACCCTAAAAACAGTCCGATTGTACAGCAACTGAGCAAGTGTCACCTGAGCATGTGATGATGCAGTCTGACTGCTCTAATGTGACCACAACTACGTAATTGTAAACTTGGGAGCGCAGCCGTGCACCACCAATTTTGTGCACCAATAAGCCCTGAATCGAACGCCTTGGATCTCTCCGGACCTACACCAATCAGCCGTGCACTACTCGGCTTTGTCCTCTTCCGGCCTTGACTACCACCTGCCGTGCACCACCAGGCCGCGAATTGAATCTGACTTCCAGGCATCGTTAAATTACGTAATTTTACGTTCACCGCATCTGAGGTTAGGTTTCAGATAGCATAGTTCTGTTCCAAAATTTATTGTCCTTCGACAAGTGGCCGTTCAACCAAGGGCTGGTTCGACCCATGGCCTAGATACGGACGGCTTGAAGTGTTGAAGGCTACGTTCCGGAAGGCAGGAATCATGATGGTCCATTATATCCAGGGCAGTGGTGGTCTTCGGCAGGCGACCCTGTAAACTTGATGTTTACATTTTTTTGGCAGGAACTCATTGCAACTGATTTCCAGGCAGTTTTCACTGCATCCTGATCCATCCAACATACTGGAAACCTTAAAAAAAATAAAAAAAATTGGAGGGGGTACTCCGACACGCTTTAAATAATAACTCTTTTTCGTGGGTCACATTATTAATTTTTAAACCTATTAGATATGCAAACTTTTTAAATCTTTCTTTTGAGTTACGTAGCCTCAGTATTAGGCCTTTGATGGCCATTGACAAAATTTTTCTATGTCAAATCGTTTTTGAGTTTTGAAGGTTTTTGTTAAAAAAAATGAAAAGTGGTCAAAGTTACCCCGCCGCCCGCCGGTCAAAGTAACCCCATTTTACGTACCTGAAACAGGAAGGAATATTTTAGTGACAAGTTTTGATTTAACAAATAGGAAGGAGGTAAATCATCTAGTGGCCAATTTGTAATATTTGCTGAAATTTCCTAAAATTTCTAGTAAAAGTGATTGTTTCACAGGTTATTTATAAAATTGGTCATAAAATAGGCAAATATTCTTATTTTTTACTAAAAAAATTGTGAAGAGGCCATAGGAACAATTGAAATTGGCCAGACCAGATTCATAGGCATTTTTGTCCGATTCACTGGTGGCTTCTGCCTAATTTATCACTTTAGTCTAGTGGTAATCTTTGAGTTCCAAAAATATGAATTCCACTTAGATTTTTCACTGTAATCAGTGGGATACTTGCATATTTGTTTGCATGGTGAAATTCATAGACATTTTTATTTTCAGTTCCCTACTTTGTCATTTCTTTCAAATTTAATTCCTTGCCTAAGAAACATTCAGCACTTGCATATGATACTTGTTGCTATGGCTGAACTAAGAACTGGAGGTGTGATATGTGTAACTATGTCAAAAGATTTTTTTGCTATGATCTATGAATACCAATTGAATTTTCAAATATTTTATTTACTGATAAAATACTGTCTTCTCAACAGAAACTTGATATATCATGGAAGAAAACCAGGTAAAACCGATTTTAAATACTCCAGGTCCAGCACCGATGAAGAAACCAATTCCAAAGCTGATGTGCTTGCAAGTTCCTCCTGAAAAGGTAAGCAATTGATTTGAGACAGCTTTGCAGCCTTGCAGGTGTGGTCTTGTTTTATTTTATGTATCATTAATGATAGTGGCATAGTTGCCCCTGCCACAAAGAAAACTATACTTCATTTAATCTAAGAAAGATATAACAATTTTAAATCTTTTACCATTTTGTCAGTTGTAAGTACCTAACAGTATAATGCAGAACAGTAACTATGTACATAATGGCACGCAAAAAAACATGTGAATAATTTCCAACATTTTGAGTTTCTGCCTCATGTGGTGCCTAAATGTCTACAGTAATAATATGAATCAGTTGTATTTGATCTTATAGTGAATGCAATCAGGACATTATTCTGATGTCTATCATAAAATGGTATATACCTATATATTCTACTATACCTATGTCAGTTCAATTATGTTGCCAGCTGCTTGAGAAACTTTAGGGAAGTACTTTTTTATTTAAGGGGAAAAAAATTAAAGGTATATTTTGAGTCCTGACTAAATTTGTATCTATTGAGGTTTTGTGTTCTTGGTGATGGATGTACATAATTTTTCTTTAATAAGCTTCTGCATTAACACAGTTGGAATTATGTATTAGGAATAATTGGATGGAACAAAATACTGAGTGTAAATTTCTTTTTCTCCTATCAAGTCTCTCAAGATCGCTGTTCAATTTAGGTTTACATCTTACCCATTTAACCATTTAAGGCTTCTAGCAATGTTTTTCATATTGCATTCATGCAATTTGAACTTCAGCCAATGAGCAACATATTTTTTTTCGCAATGAGGTATTATTGCATTGTTCTTTTCAATTATTGCATGGATGTACCTATGATATTTTTGGATGAATGTTCATGGTTTGTTTCTGACATCCTGTATAAAAACCCATAATTTGCAGGTGACTGTGAGAGGCAGCACTAATGTCCTTGTTCCAGCATCTCCTGGTCTCAGTCCTGCTGTTGGTATTCCAAGTCAAATGGCTCATCCTTCTATCAACTCTTCTGCCACCAACCATGGTATTTTTTAATTTTCATACTACAATAGAACAAAGTTACAGGGAATAATGCTTCCTCCCGGAATGTAGATTATTCTTTGATATTTTTACTATTCACTAGGTCCTAATTTGAAGTTTTATGTGTATAATTACCTACAATTATTTTGGGTTCATTTGACACATTTTGCCACACACAGCAAATTTTTTTTTTGTAGCTACAATGCAGAAAGATGGATTTATCTGTGCTTTCCAATTGTAATAAAATTTTAGACATGGAATAGAGATTGCTGATACAAATCAACACCTGAGATTGAGAGATTGCTGATAAACAAATAATAAACAATCAAATTATAAATTGGAGAAATATGGTATACAATGTTAAAACCCACCAAGCATTTTCATGTGACCAAGTAGGAAACAATTTTAGGTACTTTTTGAATTTTTGATAGTTCATATTTCATGAAGATCTCGTATCAAGCATTAACAGAGATTATATAAATGTTGCTTACAGGTGCTGTGAGTTCGGGTATTAGTGCTGCAGCGTCTTGCAGTGCTGGTGCAGGCATCAAAGTGGCCTCCCTTCTGCCTTCTGCTGCTCTGGCATGGCCTTCAAACTCTATTGCTTCACCAGTCATTAAAATGACGACTCCTATTGTGACCAAAGGAGGTGGTGCAGCAGCCATCCCTAGAATCACCATGCCTGCTGGCCACGTTTCTCAGTGGTTAACTGTTGCTGTGTCCAGTGGTGTCTCTCCCATCACGATCACCAGTGGACAGATCGGCAACAAGTTGGCTATAACTACAGCACCAAAACCTGAGCCTTGCTCCACTAACCGCCGTATTCTTCCTGCTCCAAGTCCTGGTGTTGTTAGAGTGTCGACTCCCTCTAGAATATCTCCCAATGCTTTAACTATCCAACAGGGCAATAAAAACTGCCTTAAACCTATTATCGCGGCAAATTCCGTACAAAAAACAGCAGTAGTTGTTTCTAATGCAGTTGGGGCTTCATCACATGTGCCACTTCAGAAACCTGCTATTCAGAATGGTGTCATATTGAGTCATGGTAAAATAACGGCTGTTATGCCTAGTAAAAAAACGGTCTCTTCTCCAAGTGAAGCTCATTTGAAAGCAGTAACGGCCGTCATACCTGGAGCTTCAACAGTTTCCGTGGTCCCAATTGGGCTCGCATCTCCTCCATTGCGTAAAAAAGAAACTGTTCTTGTTGATCTCACCGAGGACAAAGCATCTGATGATTGTATTGCTGTTGAAAAATGTGCAACAACACGACGGTTGTCTGCTGACGACGTGACAGTGAACTCGTCTGGTGCTCTTGCTGTTGCTGGTCGCGTTGTGAATGTCAATTGCACCCTACCCAGCACTCCAATAATTTTGCACACTCCCAAGATACCTCCATCAGTTTCATCTCTTCAAGGTAAATAACAATTCTCCTTTTTTTATGTTTCTTAATTTTGTGTTAATTTCATTCTTTTTGTACTTTTAAAACTGTAATCCACAACTACGAAATTCGACCTGAATGAAACCAAACAAAGGCTACTAATCTCTCCAGTTTTTGCACGCGACCACTGCAGGGTTAAACAGTACGGTACCTATAAATTGTTCCTTTAAAATAAATAGAGAATTCACCTGAAGACAAGAAAATTCATCTGTCATGAACAACCTGCTTATTCTTTTCCGTTACTCGAATTCATCAGCGAATTCAATTATTTCATTAAATTCTTCCCTGTAATTTCAATATGGCATTTAAGATCTGAATGAAAAGTTGAGTTCATTTGTCAATGCCTGCCATCACAGAGCAAATATTCTTCTTGAATTGGCTCCGATCAACTCTCAATAAAAAAAAAACTTTGTTTGTTCTAAAGCTACATATAAACATTAGAACTTCATCTTTACAGAAAAAGTTTTTTTATATAGAATTCATTTTTGGGAACAGGGGCAGCCAGTTCTACTATTGGAGTGCGACCCATCATCACGGTGCCTCGGTTGAGGCTGACATCTCACACGGCACTCGCCGCACTGCCTGTAAGTTTTTTCCTTCTCTAGTTGAACTTTGACATGAAATTGATAGTACCTATTTGATTTTCTTTTGACGATAAGGCCAGAAAATTGTCAAGGCAAATGATATTACAATAACCGGTAATAATTTTTCTGATATGGTTCTTTTGCTGAGGAAATTCATCTCTTAACCAAAAATTTTATGGTTGTTGAAATATATTTTTTACTGTGGATAATTATGATGGATTCCCGCTGGATTTTTTGAATATGTAAATTGTGTATCGTCAGATTTGAAAATGTATTGAATAATTGTGTGTTTTTTTTTCAGAGTTTAACCAAAAAAACTTCAAGCGGCACTATTAAGGTAACGGCGGCTGCTTGTTCTTCTGCAGCTGCAGTCAATAAAAAATCGTCTTCATCTGAAAGAATCTCCTGTTCTAATGTCATCACGAACGCTATCTCATCTACTTCCTCTTCCCCCAACATACGAGGTTCTTCTTCGACTACAATAAGTTATTCAAAATCATTAACTACATCCTCTGAACGACCCACAGCTTCATCTATTTCTACCTTCCTAGCCAGACCGTCTTGTGATTCTACAGAAGATTCCAGTGTCTCGTTAGCAGAATCCTCGATAGTTGTATTCGGGTCTGGAGGCGCCGGCTTATCCGCGTCAGTTACTATAGAAGACACCGACGTCACCGGCATTGAAAGCAGCACTTCTGTGGCCCAGCCATCACCCGACAGCTCGGTTCGTAGTTGTTCTTCCCCGGAAGTTCTATCCCCTAGTCCAGATAAAAGCACTGCTGAAATTTCCGAAGAAGACCATCCATGTTCAACAATTACAGCCAGCATCGAAACTGCTTCCTGTTCGCTTTCGGAGAAATTGAGCGCTATTGGCGAAGAAAATAATGCAGAGGGCAAGTTTGGGAGAGACCGTTCTTCAAAA
This sequence comes from Hyalella azteca, assembly GCF_000764305.2. NCBI lineage: Eukaryota > Metazoa > Arthropoda > Malacostraca > Amphipoda > Hyalellidae > Hyalella > Hyalella azteca. The sequence continues at coordinate 18,576 of NW_025941424.1, forward strand.
GCCGCCATATGGTATGAACTTTTTGTTATATAACTAGTTTTTAATCTATTTTCTGAAATACAATTATTTATATTAACCACAAAACTCGTGGTTCTTCCGATGCCGTTATCCTGTAAATAAGTTCATTTGTATTATCGTTTTTATAATTAGCCATTCAACTCGCATTAAGTGAGATGAATGAGCCGTCGCGTTTAGTTTCATGTAGCCTCGAGACGACTAGGAGGGAAGTCACGAGATGACTAGGAAGGAAGTCACGGGACGACTAGGAAGGAAGTCATATATACCTTTTTGCTCCTTGTTTGTGAAGTACTTTATGGTAATCTTCTGTGATTCGCTAGTATACTACTGAAGTGCACTTATTTTGTTGATGCAATTAATATCATTATACAAACACATCTTTTGAAAACAGTGGTTTACAATTTATTTTATTTGGTTATAATATTTTCACATTTTGATTTTTGTTTTATACATTCAAGCCTAACCAGCTGAAAATAACTTCATACATTTCAAAATTTCATTGATTAGTAGAATTCGACTGTCGAATTCAACTGTGGAAATAAATCTTGGTCAAAATTATCAAACTCTCGACAGCTTGAATTCAAAATTTTTGAATGAAACTTTTCGTTTTAACAAAGGTATTTAGTTCCCATTCCTTTATCTGACGCTTGAATCTATAAATAAATTAATTTGTTTCTCTTTCTGCAGTTCAAAGGCGGGCATCATTCGCGTGCCGGATGTGAAGTTAGTTAGCCGGTCGTGCTACGCGGCAACCGCCGATAAGAACTCTGAGACATCAGCGGCTAATTCTGCGGATGAAACAACCGATGATGAGTCAGATATTGAGTGTGTCCGAGACGACAATGATGGTACAGTGTGTTCCTCCGAGTCCTGTTCCAATGCACAAGAAAAAGCTTTGCACACAGCGGTGATCGATGCTGAAATATTGACTGATAAAATTGACACGAAATTCCTGACCAACGACGAGCCTGATTCTTCAATGGATGCGTGTGGAACGACAAAAGTGGAAGGTAGTGTTCTGGAAGAAGCCGCAAACGTTAAAGACGTTCCTCTGCTCGCTAAAGAGGAAGTGCCTGCACAAGAAGGAGGCGAATCATCGAGCAATGCTTCTACTAAAACGGAAAATTCAGCAGCAGATGTGGAAGATGATGAATTTTGTTTGCAGTGCGATGAAGAAATTCCTGATATGCTCTCGAATGCGGACGAAGAGAGCCCTAAAAAACTTGAAGACATTAAGTTCTCTGAAGTATTAGCGCTGGAAAGGCAAAACCAAGTTGCTGAACTGAAAGGCACTAAACTGAAGTTCAAACTCAACGAGTTTAATGTTCTTGAAATTGAAAGCCAAACTCACAGTGATTCTGTGAAAATGGTTTCTGGTTCATCAAGCGGAAATTTTAGGTTTGGCTCAACAGTTCTTAATTTAGAACGCGCTCTCAAATCCAAGCAAAATAATGAATCACCCGTACCGAATATGTTTGGTTCAGATAAAGACGATGTTTCTGCGCCTCCAAACTGCACTGATAATGAGCAGGAGTCCAGGAAGATTACAAACAAACGTTATTCGACGGCGCCTGGAGTTAAAGGTGTAATATCCGCGCCAGCTTCCTGTACTGACGAAGTAGCGATTGTGGAAGATTCTGGTGGTGACTCGTGCACGATCACGGCGGAGGTGGTGCCAGAAGAAAGGCGGGTGTGCGTGTGTCGTGTGTGTGGAGGATACGGCCTACACGACGAGTTCATGCGGGGTGGGCGGTACTGCTCGCCTAACTGCTGCAGGGCTGACAACCAAATCGTGAGAAGAGTTCCTAAAACAATTTGATTATGTTTCATTCTTTGGGTTGGAAAAATTTTTTAATGAAAGGTATTGATTGAACTTGTTAGCACTTGGTTATTACGTCAATGTGAGCTCATTAAACAGCAAACACTCACTTACTATTGAAAGCTATTCGATGAATTGTTTCCTCGAACGTCTATAACTGTTGAGTGTTAGAATAGTTTTTAGAACAAACTTCGTTTTTCAAACCAACTTGTTTATTGTAAGCTATATATTGTTCTTATTATTGTACCAAAAATTTTGTCTATTTGAATTTTTCTAGTCTGTTGCTTATTTTTCACAGGAATCTGATTCTGACGACGAAAGTGACCGCAAACGACGGCGCATTGCATCCGACGGAGACTGCAAAGAGGATAAGGAAAACCGTCTTAGAAATCGTGCAAAAGATTTCCCTGACTTCTCTGCCCTGGCTAAGATTCATAACTCTCGGTGTCCATGGCTTGACCAGCGATCGCAGTTTTCATGGGTGCGCTACATCGAGTATTGTCAGAAAGTTGACGGACACGGTAAAGCAGCTCCTCTTAGAATATGGCCTGAGCCTTTCCCTAGCACTAAAAATCTTTTCCAACCTGGCATGAAGCTTGAAGGTATCGATCCACAGCACCAAAGTCTCTTCTGTGTACTCACGGTTGTGGATGTCATGGGTCATAGAGTCAAGCTTCACTTCGATGGTTTCTCCGATGTGCATGATTTCTGGACGTACGCTGACTCTCCAAATTTGTTCCCCGTGGGCTGGTGTGAACGAAACGGACGAGACTTGTGTCCTCCTAGAGGCACGTTAAGATTTTCTTGGAAAAATTACCTGGAACATTGCGGCGGTGCACCTGCTCCGCGCACGGCCTTCGTTAACCCAGCTTGTAGGAGTGCAACCAAAGCGAGTATTGTTCGACCCGGCATGAAATTGGAAGCGGAAGATCGCAAAAATGGATGGATATGTGTTGCTACTATCCATGACGTTTTGGATGACAGGGTTCTTATCCATTTCGACGGATGGGGCCCAACTTTTGACTTTTGGACGCAGATGAGTTCGCCTTATATTCATCCTGTAGGATGGTGCTCTGAAAACGACATGAAGCTTTCTGCTCCTCAGAACTACATTAATCCAGAAGCATTTAATTGGCCGGAGTATTTGAGAGAAACCAATTCGTCTGCTGTTCCTGCCAAGGCATTCATATCTCGAACACCGAGGAGCTTCAAGAAGGATATGAAACTGGAAGTGGTTGATAAAAGGAACCCAATGTTGGTACGCGTGGCCACTGTAGCCGAAGTTTACAACTATCAGGTAAAGATTCATTTTGATGGGTGGGATGACATGTACGATTATTGGGTGGATGATCACTGCGAGGATCTTCACCCACCTTCTTGGTGCAGCAAGACTGGGCATCCTTTACAGCCGCCAATGGTGGATGAAGAGGCAGACAGCAACGGCTGCGGGGTTCTAGGATGCAAGGGTTACGGGCACGTCAAAGGTCCTATTTACACCACTCATCACACGTCTTATGGATGCCCATATTCTGTGCAGAATTATGACAAAGATCTCGAGTCCCTCATCCCTGACCGCGTACTCAGTAAACCGGAAAAGAAATCCCGCAAAATAACTCACAAATCTGTGCTCTTGGACTTGGGCACAGGAGACCTAGACGATGAGGATAGCCTTAAGAAGCGTGTACGGAAACGGAGAAGATTTTTTGATGAAATATCTGCTCCTGAAAACAAAGTTAAGATTTCGAAGCCGTTTGTTGACTCTACTGAGGCGGTTAACCCGACAGCGGGAAGTGCAGATGTTAATTGTAACAAGGACCAGGAACAAAGCGCTGATGTTGAAGTTCATCAGTCTGTGTTCTTCGGTGGATTTACGCTGCCGTCAAGTCAGCGTCCCGCCCCCAACTGGCGACATGTCAGACATCTTCTCGAGCCTCTGAAAGAAGTCGACCGGGACGCGGTCACAGAATGGTCTCCAGAAGAGGTATGTCTTTCATATCTACTCATTTTCTTATGTCCCCCAAGAACATGAGAGTTACGAGTGTGGGCTTCTTCTATATATATATATATATATATATTAGTGTTCTTACACTATTTTTTACGTGTGCTGTAGTAGGTTGATTACACCGACACAGCGGCCTTAGATTTAAGAATGTGGGCTAGGAATTCAGAGTAATTAGTGGCCGTTTGTCATCCGAAAATTCTCTTTATGCAAGTTATATTTACCTAAATTCACATATTCGTTCTCGAAATCGGTTTTCGATATATCTCTTATTGGTATCCCATATGAATTCTGTTTTTTAATTAAAATTTGCCCTTCATGAATAGTTACTTTTTATAGAAAAATTTATTCTAGGACTCTGTAAAGATCACCATGATCTAGGTGGCTAACCGTGTGATCTGTTAGGTCAGGTTGGTCAGGTGAACGCCGCGGTCGAACGCCCGGCAGACAGTGGAGAATTTAAATGACCCTTAAATGCCCCTTGTTATTAACACGTTTTTTCTTAGCTTAGCTTCGCGTTTGTTTGTTTGTTTGTTTGTTTGTTTGTTTGTTTGTTTGTTTGTTTGTTTGTTTGTTTGTTTGTTTGTTTGTTTGTTTGTTTGTTGTTAACATTGACAACGAAAATTAGCCCACTTCTGATTGCTCTAGAGATCTGAAATTCGGCTTGCAGGCTATTTTCGCCTTACAATTTCAGATTCAATCATAAAAACTATCAATTAAAGACCTAAATTAGCTTAATTGAGTAAAGTATATATAAATAGTATATATATAGTATAGCAGATTTATGATTAAAGCGAAAAGCATACAACACTTAAATTTTGGAAATTTGACGGTGAATGTAGAGCCCGACCCACGTTTTTTTGGGGCGAACCATAATTTATTTCTACTTTTTAGTCCACAAAAAAAAGTGTTGGTTTTTTAAAAAGTTTTTTTAAGTATTTTATTTATACTTGCATCATGTACAGATCACCGTGACATAGGCCTGGTTAATTGTGTGTTTGTTTGGTCAGGTGAGCGCGGCGCTGGAGCGTCTGCCTGGCTGTGATGGCGTGAGCGAGCGATTCATGAGCCAGGGTGTGGACGGTGAAGCTCTGCTGCTCATCACTCAAGAAGATCTGGTCAGGCAGCTCAAGCTCAAACTCGGACACGCGCTCAAAATCATGGCTTTTGTTAATAGTTTACGCTCTAAAGATAGGTGAATAATTTGTTCCATTAATTCTTGTGAATTATTATCATGAGGTTAACCTGTCATTTTTGTTATCTATTTATTTTTTGATACCAGTATTGATTTTGATAAATTAATGGTAACTAAACTCCTTCGGTGAATGTTATCAGAACCTTTTTGTTGTGCAAGCTTGTAAATAATTTTTTCTTTAATGAATATGATATAAGGGTATAAATTTCGTCTATTTCTATTCTAATGTTGAAACAGGGCAACTTCCAGCTGTTGAGATGTTAATAGTGCTTCATGTTATGGGAAGAATTCGAGTAGCAATTATTGGTGTCATTCGTTGATCCAAACCTGTGTATCAACAGGCGTAGGTTTAAATATGCCTGTCTAATTATAGTGTAGGGTTGACAAATGTGACAGTGCTAATAATGACTATTGTGTAAAACAATAATGAATTATGACTTTGAGACTAATAACTGATAGAATTGTGGGTTCGTAAATGTTGACAGGATTATTGTTGTTATGCGACTTTTCGATATATAAAGTGCTATCAATTCAATTGCTCTTAAATCTTTCGATCTAAGTTTTCCTTAGAACGAAATGCATCTAGGAAGTGGGAAGTGCGAGCTCCACAAACAGCCAATCCAGTCAGACCAGTAAATTATTTTAAAAAGCGAAAGAATCCTTAAATATTTCCTGAATCAAATGCCCAAATAGAACCAAACTGTCAATAATACAGTAGCAATCTTCATAATAAATCATATATGGCAACATGATTTGATGTATTTAATTATCGAGTAACTGATGGTACGATAAAACGTATGGTGTATTAGTCTTGAACATTTCTGCGCCAGGGCTGAGCAAGTGACTGATGAGATTTTGGCCGCAAGACTGCTCTCATGAGACAAAAATAAGTTTGTTTTGCTAGATAGGATGACGTCATAAGGATCTCAAGGCCTGCGTGCGGTATTTTTTGACGTTCCATTTCAGTTGTTAACTAGTAAGATCCTCGTGTTGTATTGAAACTCAATTTTGGAAGCTAGAGTGTCAAATAGTTACTGATTTAAAGCTCTCTCGTAATCGTTGTTGATTTTGGCTTGTGTAGAAAGTTAATGGACTTTGAATTTCGAATGTGTAAGATATTTCGGAGGCGACTTAAAAACATCAATGTTTATGTATCTGGCATTTATTCGTGTGAATTAACCTCTTGTTGCTCGAGTTCAATAATTTAAGAATTTTTTCTATCGTCAAACGGTATTGTGCTGCAGGCATTAGAACTCTCCAGGCTTTCATCGAAGTTCTTGTTTTAGCTTATTTGTTTCTACGTCGACTAATCATGTGGGTCAAATGTCCTGGAATGACAAAGAAAAACTTATGTTGAAGGCGATTCTTGTTTGATACTTTTTCGCGTTAATTTTTCAACGGTATGATTTTTGGCTCAACTCTCGTCCACAAATTTCTTTACGTCGATCGCGTCTCCATTGCCGGGGAAACCAACTTCTGTTGTGCTTTCCTATTAAAAAGTGAATTGAACTATTAATTGATAATTAATTTTTCATCGCCATATCGGGAAAAAATTTTTATGCAATGCTTTATTATGAAAAAAGCACACTGAGGAATCCACGATTTTGGCACCGAAAACATTCATGTTTTTTTATGGTTCATGCCGCCATGTGCTTCTATAAGAGAACTAATAATTTCTCCATAAGGCTTCATCGATGTGGCTGTGAATTTCTGCTTCAATCATGCCTTGACGTAGGTACTAGCATTCCGATCCGTTTGCTGTGTTTATAATTGTTTGGAATCATTTTTGTATTACATCACCGTTTCCGCGTACAATTGCAAACGGTTGCTCTAGACTCTAGAGTATCCACGAGAGTAATCTTTCGTTGTTGCAGGTTGAAATCAAAGGGAAAGTTTTCTGTGGCATTTTACAAATATCTGGTGAATTTCCTTACGTTTGGACTGTGATGGAAAAAGCGTATTTGCTGCATTATCTCCACATTAAATGAGTTGATGGCGTGGAGGAGTGTGCATTATTGACCGTTTTGTACCTTAGTTTTTCGTTTATTGTGAGTTCTGCGTATTGCAATTTTATTATTAATTATAACATTTCCTCTTGGCGGCTGTGTTGCCATACTCATCGTTTTTAGAATACAGAAAAATACATTATATTTGTTTCGATGATTTCTTACTCCTAATTTGGGGTACTCAAATGAGAGCTAAGATCTGTAGCCTTGTGCGTATCATAAGCATTCGAAATCAATCTAGCCGAGTGATGCTAACCCGTCGGTTTCTTGGAGATATGGGTTTCTTAAAGCTATAAAAATGTTTTAAATGCTCCGGAGTGAACATGTCTCAATTTGTATCAGAAATTCGAATTCGTCTGCTAGCCTTGGAGTGAATCATAGGCTACAACGGACTTCTTTTCCCCGACTCTTCAAATTAATGACTGAAATATTTGACTGTCTATTGAATTTTATTTGAAACTTGTTTTCGACTTTGAAAATACTGCTCAACAATTTTGCCTTTTCAAATTATGCATAGCGGTTGTCCCGCGCTATTATTAAGCGACACCTGCCTGGAGAAGGGTTTATTGACTAAATTCGTGGGATAAGTAAGACAGCATCTGTCTTGAGAACTTATCTTGATACAGGGTGGCAATACACGAGAGTTATAAAGAGTTACAGGCTAAGACGTCGACTGTTATGTCGGAGTAGCTCTAACGCGAGTTACATCGCTGCGGGCTTGTTAGCTTCTGGGGGAGGGGGGTTGTTAGCTTCTGGGGGGTTACTAAGGTTCGCCCATTTATAGACTTCGTACCTCCGTTTGCCGAGTTCTTGTCCCCGTGACATAAATGCTGTATAAGCTGTCGACTCAGCGTCTGAGGCAAGCTCTCAGTGACACTGTGGGCTCATAGCTAACTAGGTCTGCTGGTAAACGCACGAGGATTTATAATTTTATATCCACAAACTGCTCCCGGGCACGGTGAATAAAGGCTTGAAAATGATTAATGTTCTTTAGAATGGCAACCATATAAATGAATTAACTGTTCAAATATATTTAACTTATTCGCTAGTGTTGATGGTACGTGCAGCCGTTCAACAAACGAAAAAAAGGATATGAGTGCACACGTCTCTGGGTGCACGAGTTCGTTCTCGTTCGCTCTCATACAATATATAACATAGTGATATCGATGCTGAAGAGTGGCCTGTTGCCGATTCTTGTAATCTCGTTACTTACAAGTTACCTCATCGTTACGTTGGCTGTATATGGTCCAATTATTTCACTATTACAATTTTTAGGATAAATGGGTGGAGGATTCCCTTGATCATTCCTTTCTGTCTTAACTTTGTGAACGCACGTTGTTAGCGATGAACTCAACTAAACGCACCTGCAATCGACCTTCAGTTTGTACGCTCGGGTTTGGAACATTCATCAACTAGGCTATTCTACTACAAACACCTGTGCGAGAGTGCAGTCGGTGTTTTACCACAGCAATGGCAGCATGGTTCTATGATCTCTAGTACTTATTTGAAATCGTGTTCACTTGGGAGGAAAAAAGGGAAAGTCGCGAGATGCGACGTTGGGTTAGGTTCTTGACAGTGAAAGTGAGCAACCCAAGCTATATTCGACAGTCTCACCTCGCTCGGCTAGTCGGCAGGTGGTGTAAGGAGTGGTACTGTGCTGAATCCCTGCTGAAGATTTGAAAAACAGATGGGTTAGCTGGAATGATTTGGTATCAGTTAAGAAATAAGTGAAGTTTTGTGCCAGCTAATTTTATTTAAGTTTAAGGTAGATAATCTTGCGAAAACCATTTAAAGTCCGAGAAAGCCGGAAATGTACCTATTCAGTTCTGTCACTTCGATGTCATTCATATATACATATTGATGGAGTATCTTAAGAGTAATACAACTATTACATCAATACACGAAGCGTGTTTTTCAACTACACCACGTGGGAGACAATTGAGGAATCGATCATCATAACATCTTTTCGATTTAATCATTGGCTTGGCCAGCAGATTTCGCGAACCCAGCATGCATCCTTTGCTGGGGTGGGATGAAGATATCGTAAGTTCTTTCAAAACTTTCGCTTCATGGATGGACTAGCTAACTCTGGCAGGATTTGAGGTTAGGTTTCATTATTTCCGAAATTCCGACCTTGTCCACGATTGACCAATATGGTAGCGTCGCGGATATTTTCCGATTGAGGCCTGATGCCGATTTAACCTGAAGGCTAGCCTAGCTAGGTAGCGTTGACCAAGATTTGAGAAACGGGTATTTCAACCAAGTCCTTCAATATTATTGCATAGTACCAGTTTCTTTATGCCCGTATAGGCTTATATTCAAGTATTTAAGAACAATTTATGTTGATCACAATAATAAGCGTCGTCCACTTGGAACAACCCACACTAGTCTCACAGCAGCTGTTCAATGCTCATTAATTTTTGTTGATGTAATTCGTATTGTTGAAGTTTATGCAAAGTTTTGTACTAGGTAAGTATCATTATCAACTACTTGAATAAAAAATTAATTTTAAGCTTGGTATAAATCTGTTGCGTATATCAAGGTTTCTTTTCTACTAGAGAAATAGTGCGTAATGATAGAGGAATAAACTGCAGAGGACTTGGTTGCGTTTTCATGTCCACAAGCTTCAAGAGAGTTGACTTGTCACTATTTGAAGGATAATTATTTGGGACAACCAATTCACTAATATTTCATCCATAATGAACATTGATGAAGAAAAAACCTACATACGTCAACGTTGAACGTTTCCTGCTTAGACGTTAGTCGCTTGAGTTAGGGCTGAAGCCCAACTGACAGCTCCCTTCACTAAGTTTGCGGTAATTTATTAAAATAATTATTAAAAAAGGTTCAAAAAGTCAATATAATGTTGCCTGGAGATAAGTTTAAATAAATAAAAATACATCAAGTCATAAAATGAAATACTCGTATGATCATCCATCTTTGGTGGGTTTAGCCCCCATTGTTTCTGAAACGTACAGTGAAGCCCATACAAATACCTACTGTCGTGTACTTTTATCCTATCATATAAAAAATGTCGAAGTTATCTACTTTTGATGCTGTTAATTATTTTTTCTTTGATTTGATTTGGAAGGATAGTTTTGAATTGAAATTTTTGCTGAAAGGCGTTTCAAAACTTCTTAATCACAATGCAGTCCAAGTCGGTTCGAAAGCTAACCACTAAATATCGCGATGGTTGATCGTTAAAAATAGACTGCTCTGTTTGTAAATACTATGAGTCATTAGCTCGTGCCCTTTTCTGTTCTTATGCAAGGCTGCAGCGGCAAAACTTTCATTCGATCCGTTCTTCTTGGTTTCAATAAATAAACATCGGCTTTCTTTACATACGTTCCTATGAAAATAGATTCCTGCGCTAATTTAGCGCGATTGAAATACGCATAGGGTACAAGTCCGGCTTATTTTCGACGACGAACTGTTTGTAACATTTTATGTAGAGTAATGATTAATTACAAGCGCTAAAATTGAAACCGAACTTGAAAAACTTTTTTTAATTCAAATTTGAAAGTATAAATCCATAAAGATAGACTTCTCCGGAAGAGCTGGGACAAAATTTATATACATTCTTTCCATTTATCAGGTTCTATATTCCAAGTAATAATTGGCTGTTATATATAAGCTTTTGAAAATCGAAAAATCAATTTCGCCAGTGCCTGACGGGTGAGGGAAAGAAGTTTGGAAGTTCCTTTGATGTTCTAAGTCGAAATTGTATTGAAGTATTCAGCCTATGAGGAGCAGATTCTTGATATGACATGAGTAAATATTCAACAGACTTACCGTGATACATTATTCCATTTGGCCGACTGCATGGAGAATTGCTTACGGCGATTTGGCGAGTCGCTCCGGAGAAGCTTCCGAGAAGCAGTTTCGGTGGAGTTTATTGAATCCCGGCGCCTAGGGCGTTCATAGAAAAGATTCTTATTACTGGTGTCTTTTAGAATTTAAAAATAAAGAAAATAGCCAAAAAGTTCACCATTTCTTATAAGAGAAAACGTTTCGGAGTCCAGCTCCATCGTCAGTTCAAAACCTAGAAGACAGGTACAAACAATTAGTAGCCTAATGTTCATATTCAAACAATTCACCTAAACTTGAGGACATTAGAAATAAAATCAAAGATAAAATAAATAACAATGAGATAACATGTGGAGAAGGTACTATCTATTTACAATTTATAGAAGATAGGAACTGAATGCGGCATTTAAACTGGTCTTCTGTTTGAAAATATATAATGATTCTAAAATTCGTAGGTCAGAAACACTCTAAGCAAGGAAACGCATTGCATTAGATTCATTCGAGTTCCAATATTTAATTCATGCAGATGCCAATCTTGGTGGGCAGTTGATGAAATCGGTTGAGTCGGACAGACTTTGAGCTCATGGGAGGAGCTTTTGCTCGTATCTGATACGATAAAAAGATAAATGTTATCCCATGCTTGGAGACTCGCACCAGAGTACATCTCATCGCTTTGTTCAGAGTCAAGGTGTGCTCTTGAAATTTGGTGGTGCACCTATACCGATCTCTCGTGCTCGAGTTTTTTTTTTTGCGTTCGAATTTGACCGGGCTACTTACATTACATCCTATTTGAAATGCTTCGTTTATAATTAGTTAAAGTGGAATACGAGATGACCTTACAAAAAAGGACGTTGTGTGTCAACCTGTCGCCTTTTTTACAGACGACTTTTGAATGAATGCGCTTACAATCATATACAGAGCGTCAGCGTTTAGAAATAAAGCCTAACGATTGCTGGTATTGTGTTTTTGGGAGCGGTACATTATATAACAAAAGGAATTTCGTTCAGCATATCACTATATCTTTTATTAATTTTTTATCTGAACAAATTTCCCTAGTGGGCGGGTAGTAATGAGATCAGTTGAAAGTGCAATTTCTCCGGACAACATATAATCCGATCTTGCAAAGTGCTAATGATAGCAATATTATATTTTCGTTGTTTGTGTGTAACATTGAAACTAACGTGCAACCGCGGACGAGCCTTTTCTCTCAATAATTACATGTGCAACGATCAAAGAGACCGATCATGCCTATTATCCTGCCGCCATTTAAGCACATGATATACGTAAGTGTACATCTCTCTCGAAGAAACAAAGGCAGATTTCGAGTAAGCTTAGTAGTTTAAGATAGCGAGTTTTTGATAACGAGATAGCGAGTTTTTAGCGGAACATAGATTTAGTAGGAGGTACAAAGCCCACGTTCGCCTTAGTTTCCTTGCTGATGCACACTACCACCCTAGCATCGTTCTTCGATTACATTACACCATTGTAACACGCCTTGTTAAAATGGTTTGTAGCATGGCTGCTGATTCCACAAAATGTCTTCCCATGACTCAAACTGGCAGGATGGTAATCATTTTTTTTTAATTTTCTAACAGTCAGAATTCAAACATTTACTTGGAGCCTTGTCTACCGTGGAATAGGCAGCTGGACTGCAGGCCATGTATCCAATAATGTGTTGTGGAGAACGACTGATGAAGTGATGATGCATTGAATTGCCTTAACAAGCGAGACTGAAATTTGCCAAGTCAATTCTCGGTTCCGTAAAACGGAACCGAAAGCTCAGTTCGATAAATATTCGAAGATTCATGATGGCCTCTAGTGGATTGAATAAACTTCGGATATTGGATTCGGTAATAGATCCCATAGCTGGACATCTAAGCAACTTATATTGTTTTCACAAACTTGTCAGCAAAAATATTAGCATGGATGTGCTATGCTGTTGATTAGATGCAAAATTTTATTTTACATGTACACATTGATATTTTGATGACTTGGAAACTACGTATATCTTCCATTGATATTGTTAATGATATTTCTTTCACTTCAATTACAAATAATATGGTTCTTTTACAGATATAATTTTATGAAGATAAGTTTCACTATTTTGATTGGGTTTTGAATCAGAAGCGAAAATCAATTTATTTCTTTAAATTCTCTGTGAAAATTAACTAATTTGCCAAGTCAGCCGTTAGTCACACAATTTCGAAGATGACGTCATCAACTTGGTTCAGAAACACCTACTTTTACACGAAAGGAAACCGGGAGTATACGAAGTGAGGCTAAAAAAGTTTCTTGCAATACGGTGATATTATATTGTTCATAATTGGAACAAATTTAGTTTTAATTAGATTTGTTGCAACTTAATTTTAATCGATGCTTTAAAACAGAACTCTAAATTGACTAGAAATAAATTAGTTTTATTTCTGTGGTTGCTAATTTAAATCCAAGTGATCTCATGCCTTGAACTTTGTCGCCTCCAGAAATGGTTTTGAAGCTGCCAAGGCCCGTTTTGTGCCAGGGGATTTGGACGTGGACCTGACTGGGCGCCATATCATGATAACAGGTCGGGGGAATAATCTTATTTTGATGGCCTCTTAATTTGACAGCGGTCAGGTAGATGATTATTTTCATAGATTTGGGAAAAGAAACTTTATTTGTACCTATTTTATTTTCTCATAAAATTGTACACTGTATTCTTACTTCTTTCGTTGTGATGTCATCAGGGTTGTAATGTATATGATTACGTACCTACTCATCAAAGAGATGCGTCTGAAACTTTGTGTGTGTTGTCAAATCTGGGCGTGCCAAGCCTATGCAGTCTGGGGGCAGATTTTACGCAGCTATGCTGCCCCCGGTGTTTACTCTTGGCTTGTTTACCGCTAGTTCTGACCAACAGGAATGCCCACCACAGCCTCGCGGGCAGCTCTCTATGCGTCGAAATTTGCATACAATATCGTGCTACCTCTTTTAAATATTAGTTAAGTCAGCGTACATGTTTGTCGGAGGCTTCTATACATGACTGTAGCGAACTTGTGTTTTTCTGAATTTTACAATATGTTCTATTTATGGAAGAAAAATACCTTTGCCCACTCTTTTCTTGTATTTTCATTTTGACAGGGAAATTTATAAGTGGATAGATTTTTTACTCCGCATTGAATGTTCATGTTATTATGGTTCCCACGTACATTAATGTTCACATGGCTTGAACATTAGCCATCCTGACGACACAAATTTTTTTGGGGGGATTAAGAATAACAGTTTGCTAGCAGTTGATGTACACCTACATTTTCGGGACTAATTTTTGGAACGAATTTTTATAGCTCAATTCCGCGCATCAAATGGTAACCGATCTTGAACAAATTACCGATATGCTATTTAGTAAATATTTTAATAGTTTTGTGAAGAATAGGGAATGAAGTAATTGAGTTGAAACTTTATTTTCAGGAGCCAACAAAGGCTTGGGCTTATGCACCGCACACGAGCTGGCCAAGAGGGGCGCTGTGCTGCATCTTGTGTGCCGCAACATGGACGACGCGCGGCAAGCGCGTACCACCGTCGTCTCGGAGACCGGCAACGACGTGAGTCATCTTAATCATTTGTGCCGGGCAGTTGAGTCATATTAATCTTTTGTGCCGGGCATGTGAGTCATCTTATTGATTTGTGCCGGGCATGTGAGTCATATTAATCATTTGTGCCGGGCATGTGAGTTACCTTATTGTGCCGGGCATGTGAGTCATCTTAATGTGCCGGGCATGTGAGTCATCTTAATGTGCCGGGCATGTGAGTCATCTTAATGTGCCGGGCATGTGAGTCATCTTAATGTGCTGGGCATGTGAGTCATCTTAATGTGCCGGGCATGTATTACGGTTTTACAATATATTTTTAAACCATCCTATTTTTCTTGCGCTGCAGAAGACGGAGTGCACATGCAACTTCTAGTCTTTTATGCGTTTTAAATTCTTTTATTCTCATGTGTATGGAAATAATGTTTCATTTTAGTGTATTTTTATTCTTTGAATAATTTTTGTCAGCAAAATTGCCTACTAATTTTCATTTTATTTAAACCATATTTTGATATATTCTCGTACTATCTTCCCCGAGATGAAAAGGGATCGATATTGCTTATTCTTATTGCGAAGCTGTTGTACAATTTTTTAATTTTTGTAATTAATTTGATCGCCTATCCAGGAAATTTTTCCGTGAAAATATTTGGCAGTCACGAAAAACACGAATACAAAAATTATTCTATCGTCTCAGGGTATAAATTTATAGTCATAAATTCATCGAATTTTGATCGTCGGGTCCCCAAAATATTTTTTTCTCCCTAATTTGTCAGGACGGAAGACAGTCGCGTTGTGACGGTCTCGTCGGGCGGCATGCTGTTGGTGCGTCTGGACCCCGACGACCTGAGCTTCGAGAAGCTGGTCCCTTTCAACGGCCGCCTCGCCTACTCACAGACCAAGCGCCAGCAGGTCTCTTCTCTGTCGCCACTTATTCCATTTTCTCATACTCTTCTTGAGACATTAGTTAATCTAGTCACTTGTTTATCTACTGGTATATTGTCTAGTTACTTAGATTTATTTTACTGCTATTACGTAAGAGTTGTTCGTTTATACGTTGCAGAAATGCCAGATTTTGTGCCTCCTGCCTAAAGAGAATTACTAAACGTTAAGTCGCGGTTAATTTGGGTAAAAGTATCACATAATAAACTATTGGGAAAGTAGTTTTAAATTTATGAAATTATTTTTTCGAGATGATAAACAAATTCGCTTTATTGTTTTCCGGATGATCCATGAAGAAATTACATTTATCTGCTGTTTTTTATGCAGGTGGTTCTCACACTGAACTACGCGCAAATGTTCGACAAAGTCCACTTCTCCTCCATGCATCCCGGCTGGGTTGACACTCACGCTGTGAGGACTTCAATCCCTGACTTCTATGAAGCGGTGAGACGAAACTTTTCTTCGCGTGTTTCGCTCATAATAAACTATTATAAAGTTGCCTATATTTTTCGATTAACAAAATGAAATTATTTATAATGTTTTAGCATAAATTTGTGATATTTTAGCGCTTTAGAACTGTTCCTTTTACAAAACACTTGCATCACTTCAAAAATCGGATTTGTGTCCGATTGTATACTAACTTATTTTAGAAAGTCTCGCTTGATAACGTTGAGAACTTGTCATAATAATTCTTCGCACTATAGTTTGGATACCAAGATTTTTTTTACGGAAATAAGCAGGTTTTGGTCCAAGCAAATTTTGGATACACGCGCTCTCATACGTTCAACAACTCATTTGTTCATAGATAATACCGCCGAGTAATAAAATTTTGGGCCCAATTTTTTAACTGTTTACTGCTAATTTATGTATTTGATTATTAGATAGGCTTATTCAGCGACAGCACAATGCACTTATGACTGGATACGTCTAGCAACGCTCCGTGATCTGTTATGCCACTGCTCCCTTCCTAGGCTCCCGAATCCCCTTTTGTGAATTGCTTTGTAGAGCAAATACGACTTGCTTGTTAACTCCGGGCCTATTGCTACGCTTTATGTTCCCTTCTGTGACTTGCATTGTTCTCGTCCGGGACTGCCTCATAAATTTGCATTGTTTCCTGACCGAGCGCACGGAACCTGAGGTAGTTCTTCGGCCGGCTGCTTTGAGTGCCGCCGAAACGGCATCCAAATGTATTAGCTGGTTATGTTCAGGAACCCCTGCTAGTTTATCAAAAACTTTTCATGTTCTGGCTTCCTCAAATGGAAGAAGTTTCACGATCTGTGACATTTAGGCTCGTTTGTACGGGAGATTGGTGGGCTAATAACATTTAGGTTAACATGGCTTGCTATCTGCGTGAATCAATTTGCCCTTCCCGGGCTTTCTTAAAAACTGAAATAAGATAGTGTTTCAGGAAACCTCGCGCGTTTTGTCCATGAAATATAAATATTACTTGGAAATTTTACATCCTTAGGCTTTCACAAAACTACAAAGAAGTCTGGAAAATATTTCTTGGCACGTCCATATTTAACTAATTTCTCGATTGTGTTCGGTGAAACAGAAATTAAATAATCGAATATTTTCTGCTCGTTGTTCAAAGCCTTAATGATTTATTCTAGTTTATCGGAGGAGTGGTCATAGCTACTCCAGTTCGTTGAATTAAAAATTAATTTTTCAGTTTGAACTTAAGCCACAAATTTTTAATGTGGTTTCAATACTTAAATAAAGGAGATAATTATTTCCATTCACAAATAAACCACCGATTTGTATTGCGAGCTCCTGGTTCATCATGTTTTATATCTCCTCCTTTTAATATACCTGTGCTATAGTTATTGTGTAAATTGAGCAGAATAAAGAAAAGTTACGCTCAGTCGACCAGGGCGCTGACACCATCGTCTGGCTTGCTGCGTCCAAGAAGGCGTCTGAGCATCCCAGCGGTCTCTTCTTCCAAGGTATCTATATCTAGTCGCGTCCTAGCGGTCTCTCCCAAGGTATCTATTTAGTCGCATCCCAGCGGTCTCTTCTTCCAAGGTATCTATATCTAGTCGCATCCTAGCGGTCTCTCCCAAGGTATCTATCTAGTCGCATCCTAGCGGTCTCTCCCAAGGTATCTATCTAGTCGCATCCTAGCGGTCTCTTCTTCCAACGTATCTATCTAGTCGCATCCATGTGGTCTTTTCTTACAAGGTATCTATCTATCTAGTCGAATCCCAACGGTCTATTCCTCCAAGGAATCTATCTAGTCGCATCCTAGCGGTCTCTTCTTCCAACGTATCTATCTGGTCGCATCCTAGCGGTCTCTTCTTCCAACGTATCTATCTAGTCGAATCCCAACGGTCTATTCTTACAAGGTATCTATCTAGTCGCATCCTAGCGGTCTCTTCTTCCAACGTATCTATCTAGTCGAATCCCAACGGTCTATTCTTACAAGGCATCTATCTAGTCGCATCCCCGCGGTATCTTCTTCCAAGGTATCTATCTAGTCGCATCCCCGCGGTATCTTCTTCCAAGGTATCTATCTAGTCGCATCCCAGCGGTCTCTTCTTCCAAGGTATCTATCTATAGTCGCATCCCAGCGGTCTCATCTTCCAAGGTATCTACTGTATCTGGTCGCATCATTGCGGCCTCTTCTTCCAAGGTACTACCCAACCGCATCCCAGCGGTCTCTTCTACCATGCTATTCATTTGTTATACGTATTTTTGATCAGTTTCCAGGAATTTAGATAAATAATATGACAGAAAAAGTCAACATAGTTTCATTAAAGAAAATTATTCGAAGTTCAGCTTCATCGTCAGTTCGACAATCCAGTAAACCGAGGTAAAGGAAGAAGTGAAAATTTAACGTTTTACCGGAAAGAGATCAGTGAATTTCTAATGTTCCCTTTACTAAAATTAACTGACGATGAAACTAGACTCCGAAACGTTTTCTTTGCTATCAAGGAAAAATTATTTGAAAAAGTTTATTGCGAAATATTTTTAATTCATGACTATTCCTCTTATTTCCAGATCGCGAACCAGTTCCAACTCACTTTCCGTTGGCATGGACCCGCTCCTCCCTAAGTGACGAGAAGCGCTTCATTGAAAAGCTTCACGAGATCGCTACTCGTCTTCTCCAGCCTCGAGTTCCTGAAGCGGTTACGCCTCCCAGCGACTCCCAGGCTGAACAAAAGTCGGACGTTGAGTCCTCTTCGATGCTAAAAGCTGACGCAGAAATCCAAGCTGTCAAAGCATCTTCTTCAGTTCCTGAAAGCGGCCTTCAGAGAGAACCTAATTCAATCACGGACGGTGTGGGCCTCCAGCATGCTAGCGATGTGCAGCCGCCAAATCCACTTACTTCCCAGACCGAGTCTCAGAATAACGTCAATGTCTCTAAAGATGAAGATGCTCCTTACCCTCTGGCGTCCAATGAATCTGTCGAGACCGACGAAAAGATTGACGTGGCCTTAAAAAGTCCGGCCGCTGAACCGGCTGTGGCATCGCTCACGTCTTCGTTAGAGTCTGCCAAGATACAAGAGCAGGCAAAGGAGTCGACAGTGTCAAAGGAGTGACCGGTTCGCTTCGGAAGTTTATTTTTTGGTAGAATTTTTGTATGCTAAGTCTAGTTTATTTGTACCAATAAAATTTTGCGTGAATTAGATATGCATAGAGGCGGTATTTTCAATGAATGGTCAATGATTCTATTTCTGTCTATTGATATTCATTAGCAGTAAAATGCTAACGCCCAACCGAAAATAGTTGTGCCCAGTTACGCGGGTTTTACATGATGTTCTTGAGTAAAATTTAAAGTTGATATTGAATTTCTAATTTTTTTTTATAAATATTTATTTTAATTGATTATTTCGATACAATTTAAATAAAAATATCATGAATTATTGATCAATTTTCAAAATTCAGTCAGAAATATTAGTACCGCTGTCGGAATTAAAGCTGTTTTTGTACCTAGGTTTTCAACGTTTGGTTTTTTGATGACCCGCGTTAAGGAACAAATTCTGACTAAGTATACCAATCCTCTCCGTATGTTAAGGATATATGAAATATTTCAGTTGCAAATGCAAATGAGCAATTTTTCTCCTGTCGAATAACTTTTGGGAGATCATTGTTTGAAGCCGATAAAAGAATAACTCTAGTCCTCGTTTTAAGAATATCAGAGGCATAAGCTAGTTTGTGTAGTGATTCATGTGCAGGGTAATACTACTCAGTGAATCGATAAATTTTTCTCATTCTCCTTTATTTGCAAGTGTTTGCAGTTTCATTTTCGGGCTGCTAAATTAACGTTTTACCGACACGAAGGATAGCACTGTTCTATATTATTTGATACTCAGTTTTTGATTTGTACTCTGGAGGGTCGCGTTCGCGCCAAAGAAACGAAAAAGCAGTTTCTCGTGGTTGTTTACGAAGTGAAATTATGGAATTGTGCCGTAGTTCATTTGAGTTAGTGCTGGGAGTCGTAGGCAGAATACCAAACAGCTTGTTTTGGGCGACGGCTCCCTCGTAAGTGATGATGTGAGATCTTAGAGCCAAAATACGTAGTGATATCATCCGGTGCTGGTGCATGTAAATGTTCCACTTAGCCGAGTATTGCATTACTCAAATGAATACTTTAAATGCGTCGTGGCTACTGCGTTCTGTGAATGGGCCAGCCAATCTGTGAAATATATGCATGGACAGGCCCCATCCACTTCATGCTGGACTCAATCGCGGCATTTGTGCGGGTTAAGTGGATGAGTTTCATCCGCAAAAATCTTCTGCTCCTCGAACGTCTGCAAACAAGCCACCATAAATTGCGCGCCATTTAATCTCGATGGAATGTGAAGCGTTGCCAGCTATGCATTAATAAAACAATTTCTATGATTGTTCGCCGTAAAATTCTTGAGAATATGAAGTAAAATTTTGTAAAAACTTTTGTACATCATAAAAATTGCAATAGGAGCATATTTGCGTGCCCCAATATTATTCAATCAAAATTAAATTAAAGTTTTTCTTTCAGCTGGTGAGAGATGGCGCATTCAGATGTTGGATGTTATGATGAGAATCTGTTATGGTGAAACGCTGCAAATATTGGTCATGAATGTTGGAAATTATGAATTTGATTTTCTTGGGTAAGTTAACTAGCATATCAAAGGCACATGGTTCATGAGCTCGGATTTGTAGAGCTTTCACCGAATAATTGGAAGTCTGTTGGTTACATTCTTTTTGATTCTTATTTAACATTTAGATGAGCGACATTATAGTCTTTTCTCTCAGAGGCAGAGCTGCTCACTCCAGAAACTGAGCTTATTTTTCCCCTTCACTTTAACGCCCGCTTGCTCTTAATACTGATTGAAGATCACACTCTTAAGCTTTTTGAAATGAGAACGGGAGCTTTGCGACGCTTTGAATTCAATTGAATGACTCGTAAGAAGAAGACAGCCAACAAATTGGACTGACAGAGAAAGCTTTGTGTAGCATTGTCCTGGGAGCGCTCTGACATTAACACACACGCGTTTACATTTGCTTCGAGGAACTCGAGGGTCCGAGCGATGTGATTTCACAGAAATTTAGACTGAGCACCGAATTTAAATTCAGCACTACTGCTGCCCAGATCGTTGGCATTCCCGTGATTCTTAGAAAAGGTGGACTATTTTTTAACGTCAGGGCTTTGTTGGTAGGTCATGAAATTGCCACTTGTTAACTATTTGACATCTTCGTCCTATTTTCAACAAACATGTATTCGTACTTAGACAGTTTTTTCCGCTCTTGCTGTGGTGATAACAATTTACAGTCTTTGCTTCAGATCTCCACGATGAATGAAAATGTATTAATTGACCACTAGGCATTGAATGAAATGTTGTTGGGTAGTAGAAATAACGAAGGCGGTTGAGTAAAAACTTATTACTGTTGAGTAAAACGAGGTCGGTTGAGACACACGAGGGCTCTTGAGTAAAACGAGGGGGGATGAGTAACAGGAGGGCGAATAAAATTTACTGCAATTAGTAAGCGTGAATTCCATCGTAATTAACCAGAGTACAATTGCAGTAAAAATCTTGGCATTATCAAATTAGTACTAAACTGAAGAGTTCTACTCGCCGTACTGCCCATAATTCTGTCTTTTTCGGTCCAAGTTTTTGCCAGTTATTCAGACACATCTCATGAGCACCCTCAATTACAGATGTTTAAAAGAAAATTCCCTGTGAAAGTAGGTAGTTGGAAGCGCTTCGAGGTACTCAAGTTTGATGAGGCCGATGAAAACTACACTCAGGTCTTTGAAAACAGACAAGTTCAGCTACAAATTCTCGAGGCAATGATCGCTTTACGATCTCCTTGAGATGTTCTTTTGTTTCGTGACGATCGTTGTGAATGGCCGTCCGTTGTGAAGTGCGACCCAACAGTGAACATCCTCTGAGAAATACTCGTCAGGAATAATAAAAATCCTAAATATTTTAAAAGTCGGTATAATTAATTCTCACAATAACGACAATTTTTCACATCACTACAGATTTGGTTTCGATTAGAGTAAATTTTTATTAGTAGTGGTGTCTAACGTTACTTATTCAGTATGTATCACTCACTAAGTTCCTGTTTTCCGCTGTTTTTTCAAACTTGGTATGAATTGGAATCATTTAATAATATTTTGCAAGGCCAGCTGTGAAGGTACCTTACACTTTTTCAATTCTGCCATTTTTTTATTATATTTAATTTGAGCGAGTGTGTGGCAGATTTATATTAGATTATTTATTAGTTGACAAATTGTATTATTTGTTTTACAATAGGAGTTACGTTAAATACAGTACAGAATATATTGTTTTGCTCGCTAATGGGTTAGACGATTAATGTTCAGATATAACTAAGAATTTCTCATCAGCACATCACGGATGAAATATATTTTTTATTAGGAACTCAATTGCGCCCGTTACCGATAAAATCATTCCCGTTACTGTTATTTATCTAGCTACTTCTACAAGAAGGGTAATAGTGTGCACTATAAATCAAGGTTTATATTGGTGCTTGTGATGTATATTTTTTCTTTGGCTCTTAATTGGATGACGTAAATTCCGAGGTTTTCTCGTGGCGTCCCGCAAAAATGGTTCTATGACCAAGAGCGCAGTGGAAGAGTCTTATTAGCACCGCCGACGTCCCGCTCACACAATGGCTGACTCGCCGAGGCCTCCACTTCTTGCGGTTAGCTCGCAAAGAATATAATGCGGTAATTAAAAGTTTAGATCACTGCTCCGAGATATCGTGGCGCACAAACTCGGATTAGGACTTGCTGGCGATAAGAAACTTCAGCCACGAACTGTCGAGCATGGGGAGGTTTGTTTATAGGAGTCCGTCGAAGCTCTGCGGAAACTTGGATCAAAATTAATTCTAAATGATGCAGGTGATAAATTTTTGTTCATTATTTAGAAAAATTTCAGTTAGAAAATATTTAGTTAGAATATTCTCTATTTCAACTAGCGAGGGTGTCAGAAAGTAAAATGAGTTACTGTAAGTCAGAGTTTTTTTACGAGAAGTTTGCCCTCAAATGGCGAGGGTCGGGTGGTCTATCCCCTCATATCGCGTCGACTGTTTATGAATTTTTCTCAACACTCTTAAATTGCCGAAGTTTCCTTAGAGAAAGTTTAATTAGAGGTTTATTTGTGCTGAAGTCTCGCGCTTCCTTATCTCAGAACGTATAAGAAGTTCAGTGTAGCGAGCTGAGTCAAGGAATGACTTTGAAACTTTTCGTTGGTTCTGGAATAACTTTCTCAAGAGGCATAAAAATAAACGACTTGCGTGAGCTACATCTTGAATGCATCCTTTTCTCGGGGTGACGCTCTTTGAATTGGATTTAAGTAAACCTCACTCTACAGAAAATTGCCGCAGTTCAATAGAATAGTTATTGTCGAGCCAAATAATCGCTCGGTAACGATGCATTCTGCTAACACTTCGAAACATTGGGCGTCGCACGTGACTGGCACCTGATAAAGGTTTCTGCACTCCATGCCATTAAAGTTATCCAAAATTATATTGACACCGTAAAATTGAGGGCAAATTGGTTACTTTATGCTGGCCAATCTAGCCAATCGAAGACTCAAACTTCGAATGTATACGACCAATGACCATGAAAGAAATGAGATTTGTTGTAGTTTCTTTGAGAGTAAAATCTCAGGTTAGCAGGATGAATGAAATTTAAGAAAAAATTCAAATATACAAGCAGTGTTCCTATTCCCCATGCGAATAGCAATTTTCAAGTATGATTTCAGGCATCGCAATTGTGCTAAATTTTTGAGTTGCGCTAAAATACTCGGGGCAGGTTGTCTTTCGGTTAACGAAATGGTTTAATATGCACAGATTTCCTAATATGTGTCAGGTGCAACAGATATTTGCAAAACTGTGGCGCGGCAGTTGTGGTGATTTCTGTCGAAATAGAATTGATAGGAGACATAATGCTGGAAGGCCAGTAATTTATTTAGGGCAATTTACACATTACGAAAATACAGCTACTATATGATGCTCGCTTCTAAACCCGTCAACAAACTATTAAAAGATGACTACCTGGAATCAGCATTAATTTTTGTTATGTAGTTATTATGTTTAGTCAAAACATTTGCGTTCCAATGTTATAATTAGATACACGACCGGTAGATCGGTCATTTTTTATCCATAGACAATAGGTTTTAAATGAAGAAATGTCGTAGGCTAACTAGGCCTACAAATTACAATTTCAAGGTAAGACTTTGGCTTCCAGGAATTTCCTTTGAAAGTTTGTGTCCCCTGCAGTCCTCTCTGAATACCCAGCCAAGAATCAATGGTACATATAGCAGACCGCTAACTTCATTAGGAGTTTCTTCTGAATTGACGAGTGTTGAGATATTCCTATATACGACAGGCCTGCGAGTTTCACAGGGCATATAATTTAAATGAGTTACTGTTCGTTTTGTACAACGTTTAAAATTCTGGACAATTAAATAGCGATAATAATAAAGTAACGAATGTTAACCTACAGTATTTATTTAGCATGTGGAGTTTTTCAAAACCGAAGTATGTTGCCTTCTTTCTAATTAACATCAAGAGACATTCGAACAATTTCTCGACGTTATTTTCGATTGTATTGACAGACAATTTTCCATTTATTCCAATAATAAAGAGAAGTAAATAACCCCAGATTATTTAGTAGATTTACGTATTGTTTGTTTTGCTTATAGTTACCGTTCTAGCAGGAAGTGCTACGTAATATTCTCAGATAAAAATCCCTCCTTTTTTCTATCTACAAGAAACGTTGAATTTGAAAAATTAAATCTTCGCTAAGAATTTAAAATGATTTTCATTTTAATAGAGAAGCAATAGAAGTTTCCGCCGCTCTTTATCATCCTGTTAATCCAAGTCTCATATATTTACTTTCATTAATTGTGTGAGTACGTAATTAACGCTGGCTGAGTCACTGCAGAGAAGCAATAAGAAACTTTTTCGAACTAAAGTCGGTTTCTTAGATCATTGGTCAACAACGTTAATTATTTCTCTCTTGAAAAATGTTAATACTGAGGAAAAGAGCTCATGTTGAAAGAGAAAACAGACAAACTTGAGCATGCAAGATGCTGTGGAATGACTTGTTTAAAACGATTATATTCACTAATAAGTCAAATTAACTCTTGGTGGTGCTGGTGTTTCATATGTCTCCAGTTGAGTTATTTAAACACTTTTTTTACCTAAACCTATATTCAAGCAAATGAACAATCTTGCTTGACTATTAGACTCGTTTGTTAAGTCGCTTTTTATTTGTAAATGCTTCACACCAATATTTCCTTAGCCGCTTTTATCTAGGACGATGTATTGTGGTAGTTCTAAAGCTATTATTACTATGAATTATTAATTCCGATTCCCGATAATCAGTTCAATCATTTATGTATTTCTGTGCTTCTATCTAAACGGCTACAAGCAAAGGCCCGTATTGTTTCAATCCCATACATGCCTTGTCCTTTTCTCCACTCTGTTCGGCGTCCGCTCTTGGGCATATTATGCTCGGCTAATTGTTAGTTAGCATGACAGCTCAACAACAGGATCGTCTGTTATTCTGATCATGCCACCATGTGCTATAAGTTAAACTAAAGCTTCTTGTTACTCGGTTTCCAAATTTAACATGAAGATACTTACATAACATGGTTGAACTATATAAGGTTGACCCACGAGAAGTTCCGTCTTTCAGTTCAGCTTTCTTGTCACGTCATGTAGATCGAGAAATGTAAACAAACCCGTCATTCCCACGACGGATTGGTCGACTGGTTTGATCGCATTTCGGTGATTGGTTAATGCCCGTGACGTCACTGACGTTGTTCGTCACTGAGTGACGTCAGAGACGAACAACGAGCTACATCCGCAAAAATGGGCTTCTGATGGGTCAACCTTATACTAGTTCAACCATGCTTACATACTACCTAGAGAGGTTTGGAAACAGAAAGATGGACACTAAGATACAGTACTCTGAAAGAAGGAGTCGCTAGTATGTTCGGCCGACTTCTTTGACGCTGCGAAGTGCTTCTGAATGTACTTATTTTGCAGAAAGTCCACCTATACCACTTGGACTTGTAAAACACTTTTTTACCTAAACCTATATTCAAGCAAATGAACAAAATTGTTTGACTATTAGATTCATTTGTTAAATCACTCTTTATTTGTAAATTCTTACACACCAATATTTCCTTAGACGCGTTCAACTAGGACGATGTATTGTGGTAGTTTTAAAGCTATTATTACTATGAATTTTTAATTCCGATTCCCGATAATCAGTTCAATCATTTATGTACGAGGGTCATCCGGAGAGTAGTAACCGTTTGGGAATTGAACAAAAGGAAGTAAATATTAACAAATGTAAGCATGTTTATTGAAAAGAACATGTATTACACTACTTCTCTACATAATATCCGGACAAATTTAAGCATTTGTCGTATCGTGTCACGAGTTTTTGTATACCAGTGTCATATTACTCCGCCGCCAGTGTTTCTGGGATCGACAAGGTGTATTGCTCATCGATTTCATGACCAGTGGAGGCACAAGCAATGCCAATGCATATTGTGCAACATTAAAAAAATTACGGCGGGCAATTCAAAATCGACGGCGAGGTCTGTTGTCTACTGGCGCCATTCTCCTGCACGATAATGCCAGGCCGCATACGGCTCGGAATACCTGGAATCAGCATTAATTTTTGTTATGTAGTTATTATGTTTAGTCAAAACATTTGCGTTCCAATGTTATAATTAGATACGCGACCGGTAGATCGGTCATTTTTTATCCATAGACAATAGGTTTTAAATGAAGAAATGTCGTAGGCTAACTAGGCCTACAAATTACAATTTCAAGGTAAGACTTTGGCTTCCAGGAATTTCCTTTGAAAGTTTGTGTCCCCTGCAGTCCTCTCTGAATACCCAGCCAAGAATCAATGGTACATATAGCAGACCGCTAACTTCATTAGGAGTTTCTTCTGAATTGACGAGTGTTGAGATATTCCTATATACGACAGGCCTGCGAGTTTCACAGGGCATATAATTTAAATGAGTTACTGTTCGTTTTGTACAACGTTTAAAATTCTGGACAATTAAATAGCGATAATAATAAAGTAACGAATGTTAACCTACAGTATTTATTTAGCATGTGGAGTTTTTCAAAACCGAAGTATGTTGCCTTCTTTCTAATTAACATCAAGAGACATTCGAACAATTTCTCGACGTTATTTTCGATTGTATTGACAGACAATTTTCCATTTATTCCAATAATAAAGAGAAGTAAATAACCCGAGATTATTTTGTAGACAGATTTACGTATTGTTTGTGCTGCTTACAGTTACCGTGCTCTAACAGGAAGTGCTACGTAATATTCTCAGATAAAAATCCCTCCTTTTTTCTATCTACAAGAAACGTTGAATTTGAAAAATTAAATCTTCGCTAAGAATTTAAAATGATTTTCATTTTAATAGAGAAGCAATAGAAGTTTCCGCTGCTCTTCATCATCCTGTTAATCCAAGTCTCATATATTTACTTTCATTAATTGTGTGAGTACGTAATTAACGCTGGCTGAGTCACTGCAGAGAAGCAATAAGAAACTTCTTCGAACTAAAGTCGGTTTCTTAGATCATTGGTCAACAACGTTAATTATTTCTCTCTTGAAAAATGTTAATACTGAGGAAAAGAGCTCATGTTGAAAGAGAAAACAGACAAACTTGAGCATGCAAGATGCTGTGGAATGACTTGTTTAAAACGATTATATTCACTAATAAGTCAAATTAACTCTTGGTGGTGCTGGTGTTTCATATGTCTCCAGTTGAGTTATTTAAACACTTTTTTTACCTAAACCTATATTCAAGCAAATGAACAATCTTGCTTGACTATTAGACTCGTTTGTTAAGTCGCTTTTTATTTGTAAATGCTTCACACCAATATTTCCTTAGCCGCTTTTATCTAGGACGATGTATTGTGGTAGTTCTAAAGCTATTATTACTATGAATTATTAATTCCGATTCCCGATAATCAGTTCAATCATTTATGTATTTCTGTGCTTCTATCTAAACGGCTACAAGCAAAGGCCCGTATTGTTTCAATCCCATACATGCCTTGTCCTTTTCTCCACTCTGTTCGGCGTCCGCTCTTGGGCATATTATGCTCGGCTCTTAATTACGTTTCCTACAATAAATGTTACACTTCCACGAGTGTTGTTCAATGATACTGACGAACCTGCCGGACCTGCGGCATCACAGGGCTGGTGCTTCGAAAAAAATAAAGAATCGAAATACCCAAAATTTGATGAAATCTTCCATAAGACAAAAAATCTAATCGTTAAATCCATAACAGGATATAATTTTGAATTTTTTCATGACTTTAATTAGGCCAATGATAATTGATACAACTGAGGACGCTTTGCCTAGGCGCAATTAATGATTCAATTACGTTGAATACCGACTGTAATATTGTTGACTGTCACTCATCAACTAATTAGCTGCATTATTAAAGCATTATTGCTTGGTAGCCTTTGAGTTTTGATTTCACTCAACAAGTCAAACATTTACGACTAAAACAAACTTAGCAATTTGAGTTGATTTAACTTTTCGATTGGTTCGATAGGTATGAAGAACTATGAAGTAGAATCAATAGTATTGGGCCACGTGTCCTAGTTAAAAAAACATAATAATGTGTCATTGTTATGCTTTTATTTTAACAATTCACAGGAATTTCGATGTCACTGTCGAAATTTGCAAGGGATAAATTTTTAACTGGATTCAGTCGTAAACATACAGTATAAGAATTACTTATTTCGTAAGGGATTGCACATTTGTATCCTGAATATTTCTTTTGAATGAATGAATTACTTCAGAAAATTCTAACCATTCCAACTGTCTACCTCATACATTCATGTCTTGGCGTCCTTAATATTCGCTTGAATTGGAAGCAAAAACATAGATTTAACGTTATCAATCCTTCATTCCCGCTTGACAGCTTGTATAAAAACGAGATTGTAATGTATGTCTTCAAATTTAATTTTCCGAAGCTTACCAACTAAAATCCTCTTAGAACGTCAGTTTTTGTCACAGCATAAGGACTTCACCAACCACTGCAGACGTCAATAAGCCAATGCAAATTCGATTGGTGCGGCAAGCAAATGGCGATTGGGAATACAAGGGAGGCTTTGAGTGCCAGCGGGAACTACATTGTAGTGACTGTACTCAACGTCGACTTGTGTAAGCACTACAACCAATGTCATGTGCAACCAAATAATTCGCAATCTGTGCACTCTATTTCGCATTGAATTGTTCAAGGCAGATCACTTTAGATTCACATGTGAAGTTAAACGATAACAACGTAAAATTTGTTTTCGGTAAATTTAATGCAATTTTTTTGTTGTGCCGTTTTTTGTTCCTGTGAAAATATCAATAGTGTTCAAATTGAAAATGTGTTCTTAAATGCGGGTCCACAATTTCACTCAAAATCAAATGCATTTTAACAGTTTTGCTCCTGTGATTTTTGAAGTCTACGGACTCGTCACATCGTTTGCTCGCTGGAAGGGACGGCGATCGCGGAACTTGAGGAGGATTATTGTAGACATTCTAGGGAGTTGCGGTAAGTGGGAGAAGTTTCTAGAGTCAACTAAGAAGTATTCCCTAGAAGTGAGAGGATAACCGAGAGGCTGGCTTACAGGCGGCAACTTACAACGATCGAGGGTGGGATTTTTCTAAGTCAATGAATGTCTAGTAAGAACGTAACACGATTCACACCAAATTTTAATCTATAATCAAAAGATAACACAACGATTTTAAACTTTTATTTTTGGGATTGATATATCTTATGATCCATGGGTTTGGGAAAAGCTATCAATAAAGTTAAATGAGAAATTACCGGCTTGTAAATACTTGTTTGACCGAGAACGAGTTCGTCGTTGATGAGCACCGATATCTTTTGCTTCAATTTAAAACGACGACCAGTTTTCCAAATGTGTTGATAAATAATCCAAGAATTTGTTCAGGATTGTGTAATTTTTCTCTATTAAAATGTTCTTTCAATAATTTAATAAGGAAATTAGAGTTGTATTTCTTAGCTCAAAATCTACTGCGCTATGATCAGAAAAACGACAACGTTTCAATATCACAACCTAAGGTATCTTATTTACGAAACTTTGTATAAAAAATAAGTTTATAATCAAAGGAACGAATTGTGTGCTTGCCACTCATTAGTGACTTCACTGAAGAAGTAATATAGGTGCTATGCACTACACATGCCGCTACATATGTTAACGCGGAGCAACCGTCTGTGCTCCAGGAACGCCTCCTGCATATCCTACGCGACAGGATACTGCGATTTGCATCGTTTGATGAGACTATAGAGGCAGAACCAACCGCATGCAGTATCTTCTTTACAAATCACTTGTCTTCATCTTGCACAAACTTTCCTCTATGAATATTCCTTTGGGTAATCAATTCGAGCCAAGTTTGTTCGTAGACAGAGTCTT
This sequence comes from Hyalella azteca, assembly GCF_000764305.2. Classification (NCBI taxonomy): domain Eukaryota; kingdom Metazoa; phylum Arthropoda; class Malacostraca; order Amphipoda; family Hyalellidae; genus Hyalella; species Hyalella azteca. The sequence goes on from NW_025941424.1 coordinate 48,862, forward strand.
AAATAAACTTTAATTTTAAGATTAATTGATCACAGAATTGGTTAAAAAGGTGATCATCTTACTGGCAAGCCTAAATTACGAGCCCTTTTGTTCAAGATATTCGTGCCTTGGCTGTTTTTGCAATAATTTTCATTGTTTGTATGTGTTAAACTAAAACTTATTAATCTCGTTGCCTTTTCCCTGATATACCTTGAGGCGTCATAGAAAAATTAACATGAGAATGTGTTTAATTTCGCTAATTATATAGTACAGAATTTTGCGGACGAATTCACATCACATTCACATTCCTGCTTTCCACTATAAAGAACAGGGAGCAATTTTCACATGACGTTTCCACCTAACGACCCTTTCAATCATTGCACACACAAACAAAAATTTTTTCACAAAAAATTCAAAAGGTTACACTCCTCAGTTGCTTTCCTCCACCCCCGTAAGACCACAAGTCTAGGGCGATCTTCACGGAGCAGTTATAGGGCCCGCGGAACAAGCCTTTTCATGGCAGTCTGCTTATGTTAACAAGTGCTCCCGGCTCGAACACACGCTCCTCTCTGCGGCAATAACCGTAAAACTTGCGCATGTAATTACTGTTGGAGATCGTGCTCGATGGAACCAGAGTGCAATGCTACATTATACGGGAAGCATCTGCTATATTCTGCTTGTTTTTCCGTCTGAAATAATCAGCTCGCAACAGATGATGTCCAGGAAATGTCAACGATGCTCACCTCTTCCGAAGCAATTTGCTGAAAGAAATTTGGCCAAAATAGAATATACTTTAATAACAAGCTTTGAGTAGCTTTAAAGAATAGTCCTGGCTCTCTCAAATTAAATTATTTAATTTTTTGTTTCTGAGTTAGAAATATATAAAACTTTTTTAACAATGTTTGTCCAATATGTTGGATACAATTTGTTCCAAAGCAAAAGGCGTCCATGCAAAATATTATATATAATTGTCAGAAACTAAAAATCTATCAAGGTAATTTTTATCATATGTACTTTATACAGATTTAGTATTGCCATGATAACATTACGGTCATCTGTCATCCTTATTTAATCTCATTTATGGCTTCCACGCCAGATCATTTATATGAATACTTTTCATGCACTATGGCCTGCATGGTTTGGCGGAACAGCTGATTGTCAAGATTGAATACAATCTAAAAAAGGAAACAATCCAGCGCTGAAAGATCTGAAACATGTAGACAAGAAAATGTGGGTGACCTCAACGACAATCACCAGAAAGAGAATGAAGTCAACTTCAATCATGGGAGTGAAGATAGAAGTAAATAGAGGTAATCAGCAACAAATACAGAAAATCCCGTCATGAAATTCGAGGGCTTCTCTACCCATATTCCGCTCGCCGCTGCCGCAATCCGCATTCTTTGAACAATCTAGTCGTCAAAAGAAAAATTTGCATTTTTCATGTTTATAAAATTGGAGCGTGCTCATGACGAGCGGTAAACATGTCATCAGCAGAACAAGACTTCCGGATGTTCGAAGCTAAACTCGGTTTTTATCTCTTGCGCATGAACTTGCCTTATTGGATTGCGATGCAGAACGACACACATGCAATATGATTACTATATATGTAGTAATTGGCGAAATATCGACGGGATATTTTTTAATGGCTTCAAAAGTTCGTTTAGCAATTAAGCTAAAAGTTTTAAAATCGATTGCATTCGTATTTTGCTTACTTTCGAAATAATAACCTCAAGTAAATTAAGTTGAATCGAAAGGTTTATAACGGTTAAGCTTTAGCCGCAGATGTTCGTTTAAAACTGTTTCACTTTTCCACATAGATTATTAATCCTTTCTCTCAGAAGTTTTCATTGCATGTTGACTGCTCTTTGTTGCCTTTTAAATTGTCATCACCCTCAGTATTCGCAAACCGTTAGTTTAGTTGGCGCGCGAATTTGTGAAGAGTGCGGATGAAAGGCCTTTTCCATTCACAATAATTACGATTGTTGTGTTGCTTTATTAATTTGCAGTGGAGTTTAAATATGTTTCTGATGAGGGATTAAAGTGAAGGATTTAATGGTATTAGGAGTGCATTAACTAACCACCTACATATAATTGAAAAATAAAAAATAGCGGAATTTTTCTTCTGGAGGGTAAATTTGGCCCTTGAAATTTTGTGACGTCTGAGAGAACTAAAGCCTTAATATACAAGGAAAATTTTTTTATATGATTTGTTGTATATATTTCTGAAACGATAGCCCGAGTGAGTCTTAATTTAAACTCGAAAGTATAAAGGATTCCCGCAGGACTCATTCTCATCTTGCTGGAAATGATTTTGCCTGTAGGAGGTTCCTTCTTTTAACGGCTAGAGGCTGCTTGACAAACTGACCATGTCTCTCTCGGAGGAGCAACTTGAAGAGTAAACTTTGCCTCTCGGAAGTTCTCATTTGAGGTCCGGTCTCTGGCAGTACTGTGGCCATCATACCTAATTGCTATGGCAGGTCTCGGTAGTCTCGTTCTATAGTTAATGTCAGGGCGCCTTAAATAGCCGACGATGCTTGCCACCATGACCACACCGAGGCGTTCCCAGCGCACAATAATTGGCTGTCTTCAAAAGTTGTTCATGATGGGAATTTTTGTCGGCGGCCTCCGCTCTATACTAGAGCAAAATTCAGTTCCAGAACTTCTCTGGCTTACTTAAATTACTAAATGAATTGCTATAAAATAGTGAAGGCATTCGCAAGGTTTGCGAATGCTTCTCCTATTCATGACAAAAAGGTAATTGTTATATATATTTCATTGATGTGTGGAATGAATAAAGGTAAATCGCGATGATGATTCTATATGTATGACCTTTACTCACACATCTGTTTGTTCGCTTTATTGATTATATATTCTGTACATGCGAATGGATCAGGCTTTTACTATTATTGCTCTGACAGGTGCCCAAATGAAAGTATTCCTAATCTTAAATGACTCAACATATTACATCCAAAATTCCACAATTAAAATTCTAAGACAAGTTACTTATTTGAGAAGCTACAAATCCGAAAGAAAAAATTGTGATGTGGAATAATTACATTTGTGATAAGTTTATTATATTGCTAAGAAACACAACTTTATTCTTGAATAAAAGGGAGAGGCTTCTTTGCATGAAAAAATAAATTAATTAAAGATTAACAGTTCACAAATCATTTGCCATGTATATTGCATTTAAATTCGTTTACTTGCTTGTAAATCATAACCCAGTTAGGAATTCTGATTGAAATGATTAATTCATGTTAGTTTTCCATCAAATTTTGTATTCAAAAATTGTTATTCTTGCCAAATATCGATGAAAACTGTAATTATGTTCTGTCTTACAAATGCTTTATCCTCTTTAAAATATTCCGTTATTCGTAAACTTGTGTGTTTAAGCACTTCTCAGGGGTTTTAAGGGGTGGGTCTCCCCTCAAAATTATCTCCTAAACTAAATGATCGATCTTTCCAAAACTTCGTATACAGAATCACTAAATGAAATATATTTTGCTCTAATGATTTTTTTTTTAAATATTGAAAGAAAACCTGAAATGTGTAGATAACAGCATAAATTTGGATCCTATGTAACTCAATCTCCTCCTTCACTTTAAGTGCCACAACATCGATCGCGAGACATCATTCAAATCGTAAAAAAGTATCTATTCTAATTGCTTCCTAGATATACCTACGTGTAATTTTGTATGCCAGGCAATTTTTATTATTATTGCGCCTTAACGACATAATTTAAATGCTATCATTTCGTAGGTGTCATAGCTATTTGCACTTGCACATACCGCATCGTACGGTGTTTACTCGTACAATAAGTTTGCAGTGCGTAAAAAAAGCTTTAGTTAATAATATTTTCAATAGGCTTGCAATGCATAAAATGAGCTTGAGATAAAAATATTGTCAATTAGCTGGCTCTGCGTAAAATAAGCTTGGGATGATAATATTTTCAATGATCTTCCAGTGCGTAAAATAAGCTTGTGTTAATACTATTTTCAGTGAGCTGTTGGTGCATGAAATAAGCTTCAGTTAATAATATTTTCTATGAGCTAGCAGTGCGTAAAACATGCTTGAGTTTATAATATTTTCTATACGCTTGCGGTGTGTATAATTAGCTGTTTTAAATAATGTTTTCAATAGGCTAGCTATTTTAAAGATGAGCTGCTATAAACAATATTTACAATGAGCTGGCGGTGTATGCAATATGTCAGCGGTGCGCACAATAACGTTTTAAACTTAATAAGAGAGATCTTCCTCTTTCTCTTCTTCATGGTACAGTGGATACTCAAATTGAAGAAAAGATCAACTACTGGAGGTGGTGCACACGCACACGGCAGCAAAAAATCTTGACGAAAGCCGTTGTGAAGAGTTTCTTGCAGGTATAGGATGACTGACTAGTGGACGCCCTCGGTCAGCCTGCCTTGCACGACTGACTTGAGGGTATAGGACGGAATGTTGCTGCCACGACTTCAGCAGCCAGTTTATTGTTTCATATTCCGATGGCCGAGGGAAAGAAGGAGTGCAGGTGGACATTAGTTCTGCTGCTTGGGACTTGCAGTATCTGTTAGTGCCTCATATATGTTGTGCGTAATGCTGTTGTAGCTCAGCAGTGACTGTAGAAAGGCCCACGTTACTGAAGTGTAATTCTATTCCTCAAATGCTGAAGTGGGATCAATTAACACCACGAAAGAGCGTCAGAATAATTTTATCAATCATCAATCCAAAATAATAATTTCATCACCCATCAATTGATTGAAATAATCAAAATAATTTCATCAATCATAAATTTTTTTAAATGATTTTTTTTGCATCAGGATAAAAAATTGATAATAATAAATATTTCACCTCCTATAATTATTCCAAAAATTTCACTCGTGCGTAACTTATTTTGCGTTTCTTTTGCATCTCCATGCGAAATTATTCAAGAAAAATTAAGATTATTCAAGATGAACAAAATTTATCTCGGAAAGCCTTCCCTCAGGCCGTTGCGCATCACGAGCCCACGCCAGAAGATGGACTTTATTTCCCTTTATTTTATCTGATACGAGACAGTCCAACTGGAGCCGTCGCAGCCAATTAAAGATAAGCAGAGGCGCTCGCTTTACATGAAGAGAAGCGGCAGTCTGCGGCACAACTCGCCTCAACAAATGTCGTAAAAAATAAAATTGTCATAGATACCAGCCATTCTTCTTGGCAAACGCCCAAACTTTTGTGTTTCAAGTGTAATGCTTCCTTTTGGCAAGAAATTACGATTGTTTGCCGGCTTCTGATTAGTCCGTGGATGGCTTTTCTCTAGGGAGTCCTGAATGTCTCGGTCGTTGGTACAATAAAGGCTGCTGAAATTTTCCTCCAGGAAGCTATGGGGGAGTTTGGCTCATAACGAAAACGCTCAAACCTGTTGGCCATGATTTTAGTTTATCGTCGTCGCTTGTCACTCGAGTGCCGTACTTTACAGATAAACTTGCGCCGATGACGCCTCTTGGGCGAGTGATCCCGACAAGTTTGCTGTGTACGAGGACCAAATAATTCGAGGAGTTATTTGCTTGGTCAGTTGAGGCATTTACGAGTCCTTCAAATTACGAACAAAAATGTAGTTTGTAAACACGATGTAATGAAAATATCATTCACGGAGAAAACGATATAAAATCTTAGATCGGAACATTAGGTAGAGACTAATATTCTAGTATAATTTGCGTTATCCGAAATGGATTTCACTTGGCGTCGAACGGTTTGTTTCCACTCAACGAAGACCAAACAAGCATGTATGGGCAGCGAATCAACTCTCATACCTTCAATAAAGGCTTGTTCCCGTGCCCTGATCTTGTGGACTTTCATATCCTCGGTAATATAAGCACAAAAACTGGCGCGTATTTGCGCTCTGTTCTCTTTCAGGCCCGAGACTTGCTCGTTCCAATTTGTGATGCTATACAGCCACCCGCATCCGGCCAAGTGGTGAGAGTTACTGAGGGACTCAACCATTCTTCTCTCAACCATTTTTTCGTACAGAAACAAAAATGTACGAAAAATGTAATGGTATAATTTTCATTTTTAATCGTTTTCTCATTGACAAAATATGTTGTTAGAATTTCGTTGATCATGATACGTCTCATTTCAAGGAGAATGCGACATTGACCCGAACGTATGGTACATATTGATTGTGCCTGCAACAAACCAAAATTAATCAGATACGAAGAAAAAAATCAGCAAAAATAAAATTGAATCTAGAAATCTAAACGCTCGATGGTTGTTTTAATACTGTTAGGTTAAGAAATTTAGCTTAAGTGCCCTCATAGATCGTACAAGCTTAATTAGCTTGATATTATTTTTTATTAATATGCAATCTGTCGCTCCCGTGAACCAAATATTTACGTGTATACTATATTTTCGCAACTGTCTTAAGCAAATTTTGATGTTTACATTGAATGAAGGCTAAGATAAAATGCCCATAACAAAGTCAAGCTTCACCGAATATTGCTTGTTCCAGAATTTATTTTGTCGAGCGCCGGTGATCTCACCTGCCGATTTCGACTGGAAAAATAGGGACTCCCCATAAAAGATGGCGTTGCGAAAAGCACGCGTTTTATAGGGTTAGCTCTAGAGAATAATGGTGGTATTCACGGTCGGTCGAGGAGAAAATCCCTATCGTCGAGCAGTCGTTAAGTAAAGCTCGCTTGTAAAATAAATCCTCGAGTCTTTTGTCTTGGGTGTCGACGGGAGAATAGACTTTCTTCGCATGGTAGTCTCATGCACTGTAATAGACCGGTGCTCAAAACTGAACATAGCCATATTAACTTGAGCAAGCAGATCCGATGATAATTTATAATAATTACCATGATAATTCCATGTGCGCATAGCAATTTAGTATACATAATTTTTTTATGCTTGCCGAAAGATTGTAAGTTACAGTGAATTTTGAGTGATATGTTTGCACAAAATGCACTGTTTGAAACCAATTGGAGACTGAAGCAAATTCAGAGTTCACTTTTGAATATAATCATCAATAACACGAAAGAATTTGTGCCAATAATCTATCACAAAACTAATGTCCCTCAGCTTGACGTACACACGTAAAAATATACGTTAAAGAGACGACAATTTCTCGCACCATGAGTGTCGTGCTTGAAGGCAACCGCCCCTCGTCTCTCAGGTTTGCCGGGTCGTAAAACGGTGCTCGAGTCCCAGAGATTGCCTGATATTTTATTGAAGCCTGCCAGTAAAATGCTGAATTACTTTGCGATCTCTCAAGCTTGGATCACTGCACACTCGAAAGATCTTGAGCCCGTCAAGTGACGGTAAAAAAAACGAGAGGGATGCGACTGCTGCAGAAGTCGAAATTTGAACGGTCATGATTGGTGAAAGTAGAGAATGGAGCAATTTAAATCCCATGATAAAAAGAAACCATTACTGTTTACTTTAATCAACTGTCACATTTTATTCTGCAAATGTTAGTAATCGATAAAAAATTGAACTTGCATATGTGTGCGGAATTCCATCAAAAATAATTGCGTTCCGATACCCCAACAGATGCGATAGGAATTCAATCCCCCAAAGAACCGGAGATTTCAGATGGAAAACTTGTCTAAATTTTGGCTATTTCATTCCCTAGGTTATTAGCGAAATATGATTTAATGTTACCGGAAGTATGATTGTAAATTGTAATGTGAGCATTAATTTAATAGAATCTTTAGAACGATTATAATTTTTTATTTTTTATCATATGAAATCAAATAAATTTGTTAAAGAAATTTTATTGTCTTGAGCACAAAATTGCAGCTGCCAAGTGGAGAAGGCTGCGCGCAGCCTGCAGCACAGGGGGCAGGCCTCGCATCGCTCTCGTTATTGACAGGCAATTTGACCCCCGGTGCTGGAAAAGGCGCCGCTCGATCGCACGCAATCTTTCGACACCGGACCATTTCTGAGCCTAAATGTTGAGAGCGAACAGGCAGCTGGGTCCAAAGGATAAAAGACGTATTTTCTCCACACCAAGTCTTTGCGAGAATTGAATCTTGAGGATGAATCTGATGGTGAATTTTGAGCCAAATCAAATGCCACATCTGCAATCGGTTTTCCCTGAGAATCAAACGTGTTTGGCGTAGATGCTGGAGAAGAAAGACATCGAATATTTTTCGGTACTTGAAATTTAAATAAAATTATGTTGACAAATCAATAAAAAATTTTTTCAGCCCTTCATCAGTCATTCTTTTGTATTTTGTTCAAGTACTACGTATATCTGGGTCGCACCGCAAAGTCCTCGCAGGCGGCGGAGTGATAATAATAATGAAGTCGGTAGGGGGAGTCGGTGGAGTGTAGATAGGCTACTTCTCCCTACTCGAGGGAGCTACTAGCCGAGCTTATATTAGAAGAGCGTCATGCCTGAGACCGCAGCTCTACTCTGCGCAGCTCTAACGCCCTTTTATGGCGCACTCGCGTCACGCCATCGCCGGAGCCGCCACCATCATGCCATCGACAGAATCTCGAGCTAATACGGATTTTACAAAATAGTTGATATTTGCATAAGAGCCTCACAATCTTGCGGTTAAAGTGCGTTGGGTATTATTTGTTGGAATGAGCCACAATTTCCGTGACTTCCTGTAGTGAACCAATAACAAAAAGTAAATAGGCTTTTCATTATTATAATCTAACTGAAATGGATTAAATTTACAGCACTTGAAATTCGATTCAAATTTACGGCCGGACTCGTGACCGGTCTCGCAGTCGGTCTCACGGCCAATCTCCAAATTCAGTGATCAAGGAATATCTCCCAAACTAATGAACGCAGCTCGATAAAACTTGTAACATGTATTTATTAGGACCTAACGGTGATGTTTAGCTCGTGAATAAATTCGAACTACAGATTTTTATCACTAAAGTTTTTTACTTTTGCCGTGGTAAAAACTGTTATCATTCCAAACCACAAACAAAATGCATATGAAGATAATAGAAATGAACGAAATGAGATAAGAGAGATTTCAATCTTTATGGGAAAGTTTTTATGAAATATATTGGAGAATAGATTTTACATCATGAAAAAAATTAATAAGAAAACAAGTATGTCAACTTCATAAATCTAATGCGTGGTAATGGATCGTTCATGTTCCAAATTTGAGGCATCTGCAATGGATGAACACGGCATTCACCTACAATTTTACGGCGACAGATTCAAATGACTCAAATTCCAGGCATGCGCCATTCTTTTCCTAGTCCCAGCACAGCTCTTTGCAAACTAGATTTGGCTATTTTATTTCCCACGATGCAATTCTCTTGTTCTCGCAGGCCAATGCCGAAGAGCTCTGCGTTGGACATCGCATCGTTATCAGGACACAGGACGATAACAAATCTGTGTGGAATTAACGAAGGTCGAGCAATCATCGTCGACTGTTGAGCTCGTATATGTTTTAAATATGGCAAGGTAGGTAATATAATATATAATATAAAATAATAACAATAATATATATAATAAATAATAATATAAAAAACATGCCATTCAAGTACCAAGACCGTAGCATTTCTCTCTATGCTAATGCCGCCTCATGCTCCAATAAAAGACATTTCAAGAGACACTATTCACAAGGAGCAATTTGCATGCGGATCTCCCTGCATCCAGACTGAGTGTCTCACTCGACGCTGATTTAAATTCGTTTCCAGGTGCTGCGAAATGCACGCTCATCATCGCGTCTGTCAGCCCATCATCGCGTCTGTCAGCCCATCATCGCGTCTGTCAGCCCATCATTGCGTCTGTCAGCCCATCATCGCGTCTGTCAGCCCATCATCGCGTCTGTCAGGCCATCATCGCGTCTGTCAGCCCATCATCGCGTCTGTCAACCCATCATCGCGTCTGTCAGCCCATCATCGACCATCATCGCGTCTGTCAACCCATCATCGCGTCTGTCAGCCCATCATTGCGTCTGTCAGCCCATCATCGCGTCTGTCAGCCCATCATCGCGTCTGTCAGCCCATCATCGCGTCTGTCAGCCCATCATCGCGTCTGTCAGCCCATCATCGCGTCTGTCAACCCATCATTGCGTCTGTCAGCCCATCATCCTGCTCATGAATTTCACGAGAGCCTCTCTGACGTCTTCCTTCAGGAAACGTGAAGCGTTCAGACTTTTAGTAATGAGCTATTTTACATTTATTATTGTACAATGAATATAAAATGCCGATTTAATTAATGCGAAAGTATTTGTTTTGGTTCAGAGGTTTATAATTTCGGGCACGAATGGATAATTTCCGATAAAATTATGACTATTAAATTTATAAGTAGGTGGAAATAATATTTAGTAGTTATACGATAACGAGGGATCAATAAAGATGACGAATAATGTGTGTAAATTATATGCGATTATTTTCAGGTTATTTCGTATAGAAAAAATTACTATGCGTTATTTTTTTATAAAACTTGAATGTGTGCTAATGAAGTCTCGTCTGCAATGACAGAGGATAAGTGAAGAAATATTTCAAAATTTTCATCTAGTAAAAACTGATTACGTTCAGATGAAGTTACGCGTTTATGACCGTTTAACATATTTTGCTGCAGGGAACAAAGTTTGTTTTTCTTCGGGTAGAAAATAAATTGAACTATTTAGATATACTGTATATGCTGAAGTTGTGAGATAAAATGCTTTTGGTGAGCGAGGTTGTCAGTCTTCTGAGCGACATCACCGAGCATCCTCTTTATTTGCATAAATATAATTTTCGAATATTCCCAAGCAAAGCCAGACGTACGGTAATTCAGAATATAAATTTATGAAATATATTCTAGGCATTACAGTCATAGTCAGTCTTTGAAATTAATTAAATCTATACAGTGTATACCTTGACTTATGAACCTATCTTTTTGCGAACTTTGCGAGATATGAATCGGAATTTGGCGAATATTTTGCCATACGAACATGTTTCTGCTTGGGAATCGAATTTCAGAACCGATTCGATGCTTATAAACCGATTCGGTGCTATAGCACCGAATAATAAATATATAAAAATATGTTTTATTCATTCATGTTATAATTCACTTTCAACACCAATATAGTTACCACTTACTAACATTTCTTCATACGAACTCAGTTACGGAACGAATTAAGTTCGTAAGTCAATGTATCACTGTAATTGTGACGAGTGTCTTATTACAAGTTTTCTCTGAGGATATAAAATTGAAGTTTCAAATACGAATATTTTTATTTTTAAACACATGGGGCTGTATTTGCTCATGCGTCCAGCAGCCAGCGTGTGCTGACTTTTGCAACTAGCAAACTCTGTGGAAAAGTTGGTGATCCACGCAAATGAAAACTTAAGAAGCCCCACCTTTCTAGGGGTAGTTTTAACTCTCTTTAATTTATATGGAAATGTGCCGTAATCCCTTGGGGACCTTCGGGTGTGAGATCATGTAGGGATGAATCTACCTCGTCTGATGCTCAGCGTGAATAAGCATGAAAGATGAGATGATTACTTTTCTTTTTCTTTTGAATACAAAAGTGCGATCATTCCATGGTTCTTATACAACTTGACTCGAAAAATTGATAGTCACGAAAGGTGAATATTTCTGCTGTACAAAAATGCAAATGTACATCCAATTCCTATATGTATCAATTTGTTTAGTACTTTGCTTATTTCTTCTTTCCACAAAGGCTGTGCATCAAGGTGCCTCAAATTAACAATAACAATATTTTTATAAAACCTCACGGAGCATTTGCACGAATTCGCGCGCGACACCATTNCTGAGCAATCTATTTCAGGAAAAACTTGACAGCGTTCAAAGTTCAACGAAAGAAGATATAGACTTGCGAAAATCCTATTATTGAAAAGCCTGTTGTGACACTGAGTGACAGGTTGACATTACGTGACAAGAAAAACCCTGATATTTCAAAAAAAAAAAAAAAGAAAACGCGTGATATTGCAAGGAAAGAATAAGATTGATACGTTAAGGCATGAGAAGCCAGACATGACGAGAAATAACTGATACGATGAGGACAAACCTGAAATAATAGGGAAAGAAAAGGCGTGGCATGATGAGGGAAGAAAAAGCATGATAAAGTGAGGGGTAAATGCCTCATGTAGTGAGGGAAAGAAGCAAGACATAGAGATGAAATAATTCTCTTTCCTCGAGCTGGACCCCGACACAGAAATGGAGACTTTTGACAAAATATGCAGTGGACGTTTATTGGAAAATTAATAATTCAAGTATTTGAAAGGTATAATATTGAATTGTTGATGGTGACTCATATGGAAAATTTGAGGATAAAAATAATACGCTGCTAGTTCTGAATTGAAATGTATCTCTGTTGCTCTAGTCTTGTATGTTTTTTGGAGAACCATCAAACACTTGTTCAAATGCAAACTTTTTCTAAATTGGATTTAGGCCCAGCACTCTGAACTCCCACTGATCACAACCCTGGAACATTATTCAATTCAAAGCTGAGTTAGCAACCAAATTTTTCTGGGTGAATTGTCCTTCAAGCAAATGAGGGAGCGTCGGTGTTGGCTGGTGGACGGTAAAATGTTATGCGCAGCAGGAAGCTTCGTAATGGCCTCCGCTGTACGGAGCATTAGTCATTCCACTTCATCGATCACCTATATGTATCAATTTGTTTAGTACTTCGTTAATTTCTTCTCTCCACAAAGGCTGTGCATCAGGGTGCCTCAAATTAACAATAACAATATTTTTATAAAACCTCACGGAGCAACTGCACGAATTCGCGCGCTACACCATTTTCCATTTTATCTGTTCTCTCCTGATAATCTTCATAATTTTATTGATGGTATTTATTCGTGTGGTATGAATATATCATATATCTCCGCGCAATACTTCATCTCATATTCTTTGGGGATAACAACTTATTTATTTTATAGGGTTGCGAGCTCACCCTAGCCAGGGCACCCCACCGAGCAGCCCCTGGCATCCTAGGGCGGCGGTCATCCTTGTTGCCGCGACGCCTCTGATTTTCTCGACTGCTAGGACTTTTTGGAATTATTCTATGCAGAAAAGATCGTTGTTATAAGAAAATATCAATGATATATACGAGTGTTTCTATAAAAACTTAAAAATGGGAATCATTTAGAAGTCAAATCTAAATATATTTCAGTAATAATATCACTCGTGTTTCCTGGCTGTCCAATTGCCCTCTTGATTTTAAGCCAATATTCTACAACAGATACGTTGATGACGCTTTTTTACTTTTTAAGCATCCTTCTCACGTTAAACTCTTTTTCGATTACCTAAATTCGCAACATAAATCCATCAAATTTACTATGGAACTGGAATCTAATAATAGCCTACGATGAATGATGAAGTGTGCTGGTGACGTGCTCCAGTGGTGATGTGAGAAGACGTTGTTGAGTGTGGTCAATGGTGAGCGTCAGCGTTGTTGTTATAAGCAGGGGGTGGTCGTTATTTTCAGTGTTACACGGTGACGTGACTTTCGGTTGATTTTTTTTCGAAAAATCATATGCGATTTATGGTCGGCCGACGATCTGCTAATGGATGGTCTCCAAAGATATTGCATTGAACTTGATTGTGGCATTACGGCCTTTATGAAAGATTCAGAAGAGCAAGATCAAAAGTGATAAGCAGTGATAATGGTAAAAGGTTATCTGTTAGTAAAAGAAGCCTAACGTCTTCCATAGGTATGTACATGTGATAGAACTTAATGATATTTCATTTCATAGGAACCGAGTATCATTGCAAGGTCCAGTCAGTACTTAAAATTTACCGAAATTGAAAGTAAATTTCACTATAATTACAACAGAAATATATTTCCAGCTGTAGATTCATCTCTGGAAGCTGGCCTAACGAATCCCATAGGCACGATGGGGTCAGCATCGATTATCGTTACTTTTCCGCCTCATTCCTTTTCGATTCTTTACAAGAGAAAATGCTAAAAAATGATTACCTCTACAAGCTCCCTCACTCGCCACGGCAGGGGTTTGCTCCCAATGGAAGGCAGGGGCGTTTGATGGATGAATGCCAGTTAACGATGTGAGGTGGAGGGGGTCGTCGTCCTGCGCGCTCCTGCGAGCCTCAAATATTGTTTTGCATCCCAAAAGGATGCTGCATCCCTGGACGAAGGGCTTGTCTTTTATTATATAACATAACATTAGTTTTCTAACTTAGCATTTTAATTTATAGATAATATACGAAAGTCAGAAAAGTCCTATACAAACCTATCCAAAGTTCATATATACCTTGATGCAAACATGGATTCTTTCCACACGAGTGTTGATGCTCATCAATTCAAATCCATTTCTTATACTTATCTCGTCCTGACAATGTTTTCAAGTATTCTCAACGTCAATGTTTAAGTGATTAGCTTCTGGCTGAATTAAGTATGTTACTTTTTAAACTTTAGTTACATACTATACATAGTTTATGCGTCAATGCATGAGTATACCGCAGGATTGTTGTCAAAGCGATGGCGACCCGTCCTAGTTTCTCGCTCTCGCTACTTGAGTTGCATCACATAAATGTTACGAAATCTGTTTTTATGCCTCCAGGGCATTTAATTTCAATCTTGTACAGTATAAACTTTATCACTCCACTCCACGCTATGAGACCAGTAGATCCATGAATCGTTCCTGCAATTATATTCTATTTCTTTCATTCACTCATAGATCTCAGTCATATGAATATTTACCCTTACTTTTTTGACGTATTTTTATCAAATCTACCGTATATTAAATATGGCTAAAGATAGTGTCCAGATCTACAACGTTCTTCGCCTACTTTTGAATTACCTCTTTGAAATTTATGTCTCCATGTGCTCCTTTCAGTCATTCCATGTCCCCTCCTCGTCTCCTGCACGCCTTTCCTCTCGGTCCCAAGTCGGCTGTGAGAGCTCGAGTTTCGCCGAGCTCGTTAGGAGAGCTAAGGAGCCCAGATTCGCATTAGCATACGACGCTGACACCTCGACGCGATCGCAACGACGACGCGTGGCTCATTCACTGCCTTCAAATAGACTTGCCGAGAGCGAGATACTCGCAAGGTGCGAGACAGCAAGGCCTGGGATAAGGCACTCCCAGGCATGCTGGGCATGACAAGGAGGTACAAGGCTTAGTGCAAGACATAACCATGCATGCTGATAATGCTGACGAGGTCTGGTGAAGGTCTGCCTCAAATGTTGAGAAGTGGGCTTGTCAATAACGCCTAGAGCAATGCATCACCTCACTTACTGAACACGTCAACAGGACCAAGTGCTCGGTATTACTTCGCATACCGGGCATCTCAACAAGGCCTAGTGCTAGGCATTACCTCTGATACTGGGCATATCAACAAGGCCTAGTGCTAGGCATTACCTCTAATGCTGGGCAATTCAGCAAGGCCTAGTGCTAGCATAGCCTCTAAGGCTGGGCATGTTATTAAGGCCTAGTGCTAGGTATTACCTCTAATGCTGGGCATGTCAACAAGGCCTAGTGCTAGGCATTACCTCGCACACCGGGCATGTCAACAAGGCCTGGTGCTGGGCATTACCTCGCACACCGGGCATATCGACAAGGCCTAGTGCTAGGCATTACCTTGCATGCTGAGCCTTTCAACAAGGTCTAGTCCAGTATTACCTTGCATGCTGGACAAATCAATCCAACGGTTATTTGTATCATACCCTACTTCTCGCAAATAGAAATACGACATAGCTAGTATATCTTACCTTATATAATGAAAAGTCAATTACATATAGTTATCGTCTTTATATGCTAGCATGTTAATAAGACAATTAAGAGGGGCAAGATATTCCTTTGCTTACTGGCCGGTCAACCAGACCTTGTTCAATATTCCATACGCCAACGAATCAATGATGTCTGTTTGTACTAGCGTATATAGTACGATTAGACTGCTGCGATACGACGCATAAAACATGCATTCCATCACAATTGGTATAGTACATTCACGAAGCAAAATCGGCAATCGCACAAGTACAGTATATAGTGAGTATTCGTGCCTAGATTTGACAATGTGTTACTATCCTTCGTCACTAACTTGTGTACAACTTTATTTCACTAAATCCTGATATTTTGCTTCGGGAAATATCATCATTGGGGAATGAAGATTTATAAATGATAATGGTCATCACTCGCAGCACCAGCTGGGCCCATCAAATGTAGACTAAACGCATGGTTGGTAAATATTGCGCAAAAAAGTGACATAATTTTTAGGAATAAAAGTTAGTGACATAGCTTTGTTATAGTAATAGAGGAACGAATATGCTAGATATACATGGATTAGGGAAATCTAAGAACAATACCGACTGTGTATCTTATATCTTACGATAAACTACATGCACATGGTCAATAGTTTTTTGTTGAAATACTCTATAATTTAAGACACTAAAACTTGAAATTTCGGTGTTTGAAAAACTTATCCAAGATTGTGCAAGTTTCCTAAAAGATTTAACTTGGCAATCAATAACGATGAAAGTCAAGGCCTGACTTGACTGATGAAGTGTTGACTCACAGACGACAGATCACCACCCAGCGCATGACAAACGAGCCTAGCTCCACCCTGCGTAAGTTACCCCTGCAAGCATCTGCTAGACCAGCCACTCATCATCGATGGCCACTCCTGCTGCTGGCCACCAATGGCTCGCCAGTCACGCATGAACGAGACGTCGACCGCTATGAAGATGGTCAGTAATGTTGTCATTTGTGCTTGGCAGCAGCAATTCAAGCGCATAAAATCAATGTTAAAAACTGTACGTGGGATTTCATCATGTATCTCGAAAGTAACGCTATAACAAACGTCGGTGTTTGTTTTTAGAGTTAGAATATTTGCTATTTGAAATTTTGTTAGCCATTTGCATTTATAACATCAAATACATGATACAACCGCTGTATCAAGGTCAAAATGTGTTTATTGTCATTTACTCAGTAATGCTCGATATATACGATGTTTCTTGTGTTAACATTCAAGGAAGCGTTACTAATAAATCATGAGCACTTGAAAAAGCGGTATATATAAAAACGTATAATTGACTAAGAAAAAAAATGTATTCACTCACAAAAACCAGAATATGATTTCCACGAATTGTAGCTCAAGCTTTAAAGTGAATATCTTTTGAAAAATTGAAGTTTAAGTTCATGCACTCGAAGTCTCTCGAAGCATAAGATGAGGGCTTCAGAGCCTCGCAAATGATGACGCAGGCTGACAGAAGCTTGAAGAGAAAACAGACGGCAATGAGCACGCAGTCGACGGGCGTAGACAGACAACATTATTGGGCTGTCAACAGGGATGACGGCACAAAATTCGTCGATTGACAGAAAGGTGGCGGTTGAAGACTCCATCTGATAATTCGAATGAGACTATTGAATAACTATGAAGGTTTTTGTAAATGATTTATATGTAGCCTGCGAAAAAACATTTAAGAGGCTTAATATGAATTCTGGTTTTATGGTCCTTATGGTTTATATAACAAAAATCTGCAATAGATTCAAACACAAGACTAGAAGTGTGTGTTTGTTAAACAAAATTTAATGATGATAAACTTGAAATCGTAATTAGTAACTTAAGCTTCAATTATCATATATTTTAGTTTCCTAGAATTCACTTATTATTGTGCCAAATTATATTAGTTGAAGAAATGTTAATATGAAGGTATAAAATGTTTACTGTGTTGATTACTTTTAAAGACTTCCCCGAATGTTATTATTTTTAAATCTTCCAATACTAATTTTGCACTAAACATTTTACATATATAAAAATTAGAGAAGTTTCAAATTTACTGAACTATTTTGCCATTCGCTATGCATTCAGGCTTGCCGGAGGAACCTATGAAACAATTTTTTTGGCGAAGGAGAGTCAGTCAAAGCGCTGGATAAGAATAAAATTAGTAACTTGTCTGTCTGTCTGTCTGTCTGTCCGTCCGTCAGTCCGTCCGTCCGTGACCTCAAGTTTTCGTCGACGAGAAAATGCGCTCTCTGTCACTCACTTCAGTGAGTACTGAGTTATATTTTTTTTAGTATTAAATATCGATCGTGGGAAAATTACAGATTGTGTAAGGACATGGAAAATATGCGTTGATCAGGAGTTAAGCTGCACCAAATATCTTGCAAACTACGCTCAAGTGTTCGCTCGAACTTGTTAAAGCTGGGACCTTGAAAAGTATCATTTTTGTCGTGAAAGTAGCGCAGTAAAACCATTCATTCCTTAAGATTAGGCAGGAGTTATCGGCAGTAAAATGCCGTGAGCAAGCTGGCCGAGGCTTATTAGACAGCGCGCGGCCATATTGCCTAAGCTTTAGGGCAGGACACCTGCGCTCTGCGACTGCATCCTGGACACCCAGAGCCCTCGGAGCCAGCAACCTCACCCTGCCTGCCGTCCCGACCCTCACCCTGGACACCCAGAGCCCTCGGACCCAGCAACCTCACCCTGCCTGCCGACCCGACCCTCACCCTGGATACCCAGAGCCCTCGGACCCAGCAACCTCTCCCTGCCTGCCGTCCCGACCCTCATCCTGGACACCCAAAGCCCTCGTAGCCACTGATCTCACCCTGCCTGCCGTCCCGACCGTCACCCTGGACACCCAGAGCCCTCATAGCCAGCAACCTCTCCCTGCCTGCCGTCCCGACCCTCATCCTGGACACCCAGAGCCCTCTGAGCCACTGATCTCACCCTGCCTGCCGTCCCGACCCTCACCCTGGACACCCAAAGCCCTCGTAGCCACTGATCTCACCCTGCCTGCCGTCCCGACCATCATCCTGGACACCCAGAGCCCTCGTAGCCACTGACCTCACCCTGCCTGCCTCTTACCCTTAGTCAGAACCGTGGCTACGGTAAGATAACAATTTGAAAATCACTGATTATCGCAACCGCACATAGCGAATATTTTAATTAGTCTCATTAGTTTATGGCATTTCTAAGTTCACTGCCAACCTGACTATTTCTGATTATTATTCAGGTGTGCAAGAAATATTTCGTTACACTAGACCAGGTTTGTGGTTTGCGCTGACTCACTCTTATCCATGAACTAATTTACTATATGTACTAATGTTGAAGCATAAATATTAACTTTGCTAAAATTTTCCTAAATTATGACCTCAGTTTTCATATTTTCGCCTAAATCTTCACCTAGTGTTTTATCTCCAAACAAATATGGGCGACTCATCGGGGGCGTTGAGCGTTCTCCTACCTGCATGAAATTGTTACATTTTGCGCGCTCTTCCGCGTCGACGTCACATTCTTGCAGGGCGTAAATGAAAACAGACGTGTGATCGATGGCGCAATGACGTGTAATTGACAGTTGAAGTCTGACGAGAAATTTTTTTTTCATAGAATAAACGAAGTGTTCCTTTGATATATAACTTCGTTCACAATTAAAGATGAAAAAATTCCACTTCAATTGTACTCTATAACATTTTTAACGCTTCTATAATTTGTCGGTAAAGTTTTTCCTGAACTGAAATGAGTGTCACCATTAAAATTACTCATACGAATTGAATTAAATTCTTAATTCAAATCTTTACTTTCCACCGAGGCTACAGTCCAACATAGAGGACATTTTCTCAAGCTATATAAGTGAGAGTTCTTTTAAAAAATTTTTTGCATACGTAAGAAAAATTTGCACCTTGAAAATTCTGATATAATTTGTATTCATCTTTCACGGACTTTCACGTTTTGCATTATTGAAAAAAAATCAGTTGAATATTTCCCTCGTGTGAGGTAAGGGATCTTGAAGTGGTCCTTTATGAGGGATTGCACTTGCTTTCATTTCATCCAAGAAAAAAAAAAAACGGTTCAAGAATTCAAACTCCAGACGAAGCAGCAAGTAGATCTTCATTACGAAGTGAAGTAGGAATTAAAACTCATTTAACAGCTCTGACGGGGAAAATTGCGCGGTAATTTATCCTCTATGAAGGCCACGTGGGGGAACCATTCGCGAAAAGCCGGGAAGACGCTGCGCATTGGCTAAAAAATTTTGAAATTCCTGAAGAAATTCTTGCTTAGTTTTCGTATGTACGTATCAATGTCTATTTCTGGAAATGTTAAACATGTGACTTGCTATAATCGGCAACGCAATTCTGAAAATCAGTAACTTGCTACAATCGAGACAGCCAATCGAAATCTTATAAAATCTTTCGTGCAGGTTCAACTTTTTGCTTATTAGTCTGACAATATGTCATTAGTTAGTCTATATTAAGACGAAACAATTGTTCGCACTCAAGTCGTTGAAATTTCAAGTATTTTGGCTGCGCAGTTTTGTGGATAAGGTTCGGCATTATGGTTACTTCATCCTCCATAATACAATTTCACATCTACCTTGAATCTTTCATAATTTTATGGACAAAATTTTTGACAATTTCAAATAACATCAATGAACTGACTATTAATTAATATTTCACAGATCGATATCTCGTTACCCAATAAGCGCTAGTGTAAATCTATGTTCTATTTTTTCCTATTTTCACATGCCCTTTCACCAGAGACACATTTTACCCCAGTCTTGGCTTATTCGTGTGTACGAATTAATGGATGTAATGAGAAGCTATTTAAATTTCTACATATAAGATTCGCTCTATAGGAACTTGTTCTTAAGTTCACATAATCCTCCAGCGTCAGGCTAGAAAATTATTAGGATATCCACGACAAAAAGTGACTTTATGTTAAAAAACTATTTTTCGTTAGTTTGAAGGTTCGTAAAATTTATTTTATAACACTTATGAAGATGCAATAAGAAATAATTTGGAAGTTGAATTTGGTCTTTGGAATAAATATTGTCATGAAAATTACAATCTTTATTCTACTTGTCACAAAATTTTGTCAACATGACACAACAAAAAACAACAAATTCACTTATCAAAAAAACAAATAAATCCACCTATCAATTTGAAATCGATAAACTAGTAACGTATGCAGAATTCCGAGGAACTTTTTCATTTTGCAAATAATTTCTTCTTGTTGGCGAAAAACTCCTATAATAATTTTTGAAAATTTAATACGAATTTTGGGCTCTAATCACGCATTCCTCCAAACTTTTCATTCTAACATTAAATTATAAATAATTTTTTTTCGAAATGTTTTCCACTTCTTTTTTAATATAGTTATTTCACAGCTTCCTCAATCTTGAATGATTGGAATTTATTATTGCCAAAGGAAATGGTAACGGGATTATTATTGATGCTTTTTTTACTATAGGTAATGCGTGGTTTAATTGAAAAGTTTACACAAAATACATTGCCATTTACTCCTCGTTTACCTTCACCGTGCCAGCTGTTGTGTGGAAACGTAACCAGGGCCTATACTTTCAAAAAAAGTTAAGATATCGTAAGTTCATCAGCCAATCATTGACGGCCTTTCCAGAAAAATCCACCAATCATAGACAAGAAAATAGAACGTAAGTACTTACGTTCACTTAGAGAGTTTTGAAAGTATGGCCCCTGGATCGGAATTTATTCGAGTAATTTGTGCATGACAAGCCGATAAAAGTCGAGTATGATTTGCAAATGGCCGTAATTGCCGCACGGCAGACATTGTCTGAAATCACGGCAATCTGGCCGAAAACTTGTGAACACGAGCTGGAACACCGTTTCAAATCCCAGCCAACGCAATGTGCTGCAAGATTTAATACGTACAAAATAGTCAGTAAGGAATGACTAAGTGGCTAAGAACCTTGGAACAAATTTAGAGTATTTTATACAGAAGTGGTTTTCTAGTGATTAAGATAAGATGTATAAGGTTACTAAATAGAAACAAAACCCTGCCTAATTTTAGGCTTTGAAGTCAATCACTTGAATAAGTGACAATAAGAAGATCATCCTGTGCGTTTAGGCTATTTAGTCTTCCCGCTTGCGGAAAAAATTCTAATTATTGATAAGGTAATTCTAAAATTGTTTCAAGCGGGAGTAATAATAAAATAGTAAATAGTTTCGAGAAGATATTTCAGTTTTTTATGGAATACATACACCCAAATGCGATTTACTTTCTGTACAACAAGGGCTTGGAATTTGATTTTTCAGATTGAGTTAAGATTACAATCTGATGGCATGACAGCGATTGGATGAAATTTTTATTTTTAATCACCGCATCAAAATTAAGAAAAGGAATAAAAACAAACACGGAATCATAACTAACTAATAATTAACTAACTAACTAACGAATAATAACTAAATAACTCTGACCTACGAATGTTGGCATAATAATAAAGTTTTCTATAAAGATTTGAATTTTTGTGGAATATTCTTTGCTTTTAAATTTTTAGTCAACTTACGATTTAAGCAAATAAGTGACATCAATAAATTACCTTCACTAAGTAATTATAAACTACCACTAACTTGTCTCTGCACGATTGCATTGATTAAATTCTAGAAAATATAATGGCTCCCGAGTTATGTACAGTAAAAATCAAGCTTCATTTCATCGCTTGCGTTTGAGTTCTGCTCTGACACGACGGCTGGCAGTCATCTGAAGCGAGTTAGTGAACTAATGACATCAGCAGGTTCTGAATATTCGCCTTAACTTTACAACTCTTCTTCAGATCCCACGTATCTTGGGAGTCGCCGCGGCCAAATTAAATTAACACTTTTAGTTGTTGATTCCTTGCGCCGCTGAGAGGCGGTTCGTTGTGGCGGGCCGTGTGGTATGAACAAAATGTGGAGTTTATGTTGGTATGCGACGTTTTTATTATGTTGAACTCAGTCTCGTGTAGCTCCTTATGAAGGAAAGTAGATGAGACAAAATTCAGATTTTTAGTAGGAAGTTTGATCTGATATAGGAGCAAAAGTTGATCGCGTGTCATCCATTTTTGCAGTATAATTCTTATTTTAATTACCAATTCGATATTTAATTGTAATTATTTTTTTGGACTAATAGGACATGGATAAGCTTTCTTATAGTAATGTATACTCTCTGCATTTGCACGCACGGCAAAATGATTTATTTTGTTTACTTGAGAGATACCCGCCAGGCTTCGGTGTCAATTCTGAATAAAAGTATGAAATTTTTAATTTTAATTTCAGCACATAGAATTCACAATACTGGCAATGCTTAGCTTTAACAAATTTATGAAATTCTTAAAAATCGCAACCCTTGCCGCAGGGACCGCTGCCATCAGTAAGAATGAGATGCAAATTATTTATCTGCGATGAAGGGGAAAACTGAACCAAATAAATCACTGAGGTGATCATGAGGGATAGACTGCAGCAACAGATATTTTGCTGTGGTCACTCATTCTAATGCATTAATGTTGAGCGTATAAATAATGGACTGTTTTGGATGAGGCTGTTACGAAGGATTCTTCGCATATAGCAAGGTTTAGAATCTTTTAAAAAATACCAAATAATTATTCTATTTGGATCTATCAATCTATTTTCATAGAAAATGTTTCTATTGTGTGAATAAAACTCATGGCCGAGAATCTCTTTTGATAATATTTCAATTTGATTTGTTCGTCTATTTATCAATTCATATGGACTATTGAAAGCTGAAGCGATACAAAAAGAAAATCCTGGCGACTCATCAAAACCACGATGCCAGGAACTTCAAAGATTCCAAGCGTGATGTTCCGAAGGAAATATTTCGACGGCCACTCACAAAGATTTCGTTTTTTGAATCTAAGCAGAAAGATTCTGGGAGCGCACAAGAAATGAGCCCACGTCCGATTTAATCTTCCACAAGCCCTTATCCAGTGCTCGAGTTCTTATTTCCTGGCTTATCTTGGCCAATTTTCTGCAGCAGTTTTGCTACTAGCATTCTCCTCGCGCTCGCAAACCTGTTCAATTTTCCAAGTCTTTTTGAGAAGTTGCCAAACTTTTCTCGAAGTTCTAAACACAGGAAGAGGCTATGGACGCAAGCCTTCCTACCTCTGCCATGACTGCGCTAGCAGTTCCGAGGCTATGGGCGCATCTTCAACGCGACCTCATGTCAAAATTATTCATATTTATTCAATAAAGAGAGTTATATTCATCGTATCAGTTTGTTATCGTTAAAAAATAAAAGCAAGCTGCTGGGAGATTTATATGTCATATTCGCTTTGGTAGTCAGTAAAAGCTGAATCGTAAAATGTTTAGGTAACACAAAGCATACTTTTAAACATAATTAACGACGAAAAAGTAAAAAATTAAAATACCTGGCGCTTAAGATATTTCGTAGCAAGGCAGTAATTTAACAATTTTCTTTGGAAATATTTCGCCGTTTCGAAGAATTTATAACCACAAGTTTAATACCAAATAACGATTACTTTTCCACCGAATGCAGTAAGATTGAGAACAATAAATGCGGAAAGATGACTCGCTCGATGTATTTGATCCGTGGTGCCGGTGTGCAAAAGTGAGTTCTCTTCCTCAACATGAAGTTTGATCGCATGAAGTTTGTTCTCTGCAGTTCTGATTCAAACTAAAATTTATGTAACTTATGTATGAGATGAACTTTTTTCTTGATGTTTAATGTATTCTTTCTGTTGTGCAATTCTCAGAATAAAAAATTGATCATTCCTTCCGTTAAAGTTCTAAAAATATCTGCAGAAATTTCGGAAATACGAAAATCCTGAATGATTCTCATTGCCTATGTTATAATTTTTATTCTCCCCATTCAGGCTTGGTATTCAGTATAAATAATGATTTTTCTCCAGTATAACAATTTGAGTGAAAAATGGGATGCGCCATGCAATTAGGCTCGCTTTGCTCCACAGCAAATCTTTTGACAAATAATAACTTTTTTATTGCTGACTGCACAGAGAAGGAAGCTCGAGGACGAATTAAGTTATGTTACGAGTGAGAAATTGATATTAAAGTATTTAATGATATTGGTAGGTCTGAGATTTAGACAATAGATTATAATTTATCATTTCGATATAAAACACAGACTAGTATGATAAAAATTAAACCCAATTTATCTAAGACATCTTCATTATAGGGATGATTATAAAACTATAAACACGATTTCTGGTAATTTTTCATGAGTAGTTTTTTCTAAATGTGGTGCTGGCAGCAACAAAAATCATGTGAATTTCATTCAAACAAACCTTGCCTCTTTATAATTGTTAGTAGTAACAATCTTATTAAATTAAAGTTTTATGGTCATTGATCAGGGACAAGAAATTTGGTAACAGCTTTAAAATTGCTCCGGAAAAACGCCGCTATTAAAGACCAAAAAACCAACACGCGGTTACATGCTCGTTCGTCAGTCCGCCCTTGTAGCACAATCTGCCTCAAATTGACAAGCATTGGAACATAAAAACCTACACATCTGCAAAATAGTGGAGATTAAAAGCGGAACCGTGGATCACTGAAGCTGCAGCACTCAAAGTAACGATGAAATATTCTATACGAACGGCCACGAGCTTTGATCCGAACCATAGAAGAGCTCTCGATGCTAACGATGCCGTAGTCAGACCGAGCTATCGATTCTCATATTGGAGATTTCCAGCTTGCTTCAATGGAGGATTTAGTGCAATCCTGCGCTGTGTTCCGTCTGCGTTGTTCCGAATTTTACTGTTTATTCAGGATTTTGTGTGAATTTTTGACAGAAATGAATCGAGTGTTGATAAATTGAATACTCTAATAGATGAACATGATGATACTATCACACAGTAGAAAGAATAATTTTAGTAAAAGAGGACGCAACTCAGGTTAATTTCAATTAATTTAATCAATATTTATGGTTGCGTGTGAAAATCACAAAAGGATGTTTGGTATTTTATGTCTTGTGTCCTGCAAGTAAGGTGAACATATAAGAGATCGAGTTCGTCACGGTAATTTATTTACAAATTATTTGAAGTAAAATGCTGAATTTTGAGATAACGGAAAATTATTTATAGGTAACCGGAAAAATTCTGCTGGCTTGAGGGCAAGAGCCAGCAACTTGGCTGTCGTGGTGGCATGATGAAATTCCGGTTAAAGAATTTGCAGAATTGGAGATCACTTTCGCTGGTCTCGATAATCCCTTGGCTTGTCAAGATTTCGGATCCCAACTGCTAGCGACTTACGGCACAATATCCTCAGTATTTTACGACTTGTGTCCTGCAAATGTGGCGAACATCTAAAAGATCGAGTTCGTTACGGCAATTTATTTACGAATTATTTGAAGAAAAATGCTGAATTTTGAGGTCCCGGAAAATTATTTATAGATAACCGGAAAATTTCTGCTGACTTGAGGGCAAGAGCCAGCAACTTGGCTGTCGTGGTGGCATGAAATTCCGGTTAAAGAATTTGCAGAATTGGAGATCACTTTCACTGGTCTCGATAATCCCTTGGCTTGTCAAGATTTCGGATCCCAACTGCTAGCGACTTACGGCACAATATCCTCTGAAGAAAGAGAGAATATCGTTATTTCCTTTTAATAGTCCGTTTTTGGACAGAAGCTTTTCGAAGGTGAACGAGTTTTGGGCAAACTAGGCGCATTTCGTACAAGAAATGGTGGACATGGACGCATTACTTAATATTGAATAATTCGAAGCGAAATGTTTCCTTTTTTATTTATTTGCTTCAAATAATTACTTATTTATTTATTTTTTATTGAAATATTTTTCAGCCTTTTAAAATCTTTTCCCGTGAATAATCCCGAATTAAATATTTTTAACAATAATTTTATCCTTCACGAATTCATCCGAACAGCTTCGCTCGTCGTTATAGTTGGAGAAAACTTATTTCTAGTGTCAAGTTCATTGTAGCAGATCGAGCCATTTTTTTGGTCAACTCAAGCAACGGATATTGACACAATATAGTTCATATATTGGCTAAAATGTAGTATGATGACTAATAAAAATGCTTGAAATATTTCCACTTGACTGATCAATAACTTGATTGATCAATAACTAGTTTGACTAGCCAAAAAGCCTTTGGATATTTTCACTAATATTGTCATATTGACTGATCGAGTCGCTCTAATGTAGGAACTACGGACAAAACATCCCCCTCCAGTTTATATAAAAATCTACTTGACTCCCTGCGGCTCTCACAAGCTGCCGCAACTCGTCGTTAAAGGGCCAACTCTGATCCTCACATGGGTCCTGAATTCCAAACGCAGGCCAATAATGAGTGCGAGGTAAAATATGTCCCTAGCCGAGACAATGGAGCATCGCCGGAATACATTTGCATTTGTTATGCACCCTCATTATTACTCACTGACAATTTTTGTGATACGTTCATCCTCGGAAAAAATCCTCCTCCATGGAGCCTGGGCGAGAAACAGTCAATAGGCGTCGGGTTTTTGATGGAACGAGTATATACATATATTTATTATAATGATTATAATAGTAACTCTTGGTATATAATATGTTTAATGAATACAATATTGCTATAAAACGCTTATTTTAAATCACTGTTTCTAAGATAAGATCATTTAACAGGAAAAAATTCATACAAATTTAATATATTTTAGCCAGAGAAGGAGAAGTGAGATGGAAAAGATTTAGGGTAGATTTTCCAGCAATTAAATAAAGTATTATTAAGTGTTGATTTCCCGCTATAAACTTTGGAGTTTGGATTAACTGACCGTTTCTGGAATATGTTAATGAGTTTTCAAAGTTCATGACGATCAAATTAAAGGAAGTTTGGGCCATCAATGGTTTAACCCCGCATGAAAGTGAATAAATTGGTAATTCGCAGAAATAGAATTCGATATTTAACTTCATGCAGCCATGCAGTTGCTGTCAAAGAGTAAGATAAATAATGAATTAAAGACTGTTACAAATGAACACATTTATTTTAATTTTCAGCAAAACACGCAGGAATAAGTTTTGGTTTCACAAAAGATTGGTTTGATTTTTAGAGTTTTCTGTTTTTGATAATCTGTCTAAAAACTAATATTTTATTATAGTTTACTGCAGAGTAGATCGTTTTCTTAATAAATTAGATTTTGAATATATATCACAAAATAATTCACGTCATCTTGCAACAAAAAAACTCATCTCTTCTGCGCAAAATTTCAATATAAAATCACATGATTCAACATTTGAGTCCAATAATACTTAATAAAATAATGTAATATTATATCAAAATAATATTATTGCAGGCGATGTTTTATGCAAATGACTCCACAAAATCGAAAATTTTCAGTTCAGTTAATGTACAAAGACTGTCTATGAACTTGTGATGATGATCTGTAGTTACTCTAATAATTTACGATTATTGCTCCCATGTTGTCATATCCTTAATACTAAGGGAAATTTACATATATTTTCCCCCAAGTGGTTTTCATGGTTTCATATCGACTCGTTTAAGTTCTAATAATGAATAACCAAAATATTTTTTTTCGGTCGAAGTCAGTTTAGTGAGAGCAATATTGAAATCGAGGAGCGCCGTATCTCAGATTAAACTTCTTGCAAGTTGTCAGTGCTGCTGCCGATCGCAGGTCCGCTTGATCGCTTCAGATGAAAGCCTTGTACCGCTACCTCATCAAATTGCTTCTTCTGTAAACATCACAGATACAAATCGAGTGCATCGAATAAATCTCCGATTGTTATGAATATTATTGGGAAGATGACTAGTAGAGATATGAGGCATTATGGAATGAATTTACTACTATTTTTTACTCAGGCTGTTTTTTTTGTATCATACAATGTTGACGGCTTTACAGTCATATGTCCAATACTGTAATATAAAAATTTCGATTTCAATAAAAATTTGAGACATGAATGCTCTTGTAAATGAAATATCCGAAATTATTTGGAGTTTTTATTACTTATGGAATATGAAAAATGGGGGGCGTGGGGCGCGGATGTTGGTGAAGAGTTGTGAGGGGGTGAGAGTGATCGGCAAAAGGCAAGGAGTATGAGTGAAACCAAGTGGTATAGACAAGTGAAACGAAAGTTGTTGGAAAGTTAAAGAGGAATAGTTAGAGAATGAACAGATAAGAATCTACAGTAAAAGTAGGTATGAAATGTGAGACGGAATTAAGTGAGAGTGAAGGGACTGACAGGAGTGATCGAGAAAAGCTTAGCGGTGAGAAAATGGAAAAGTTCCTGTGTTTTATGACACATAAAAACGGGAATAGTGAGCGAGAGAGGGATGTATGAGGGAAACGAGAAGGAATGAGTGGCATGATAACACTGAGGGTTGCCCTCGGCACTTTTATGTGGCCCTGAGCTGCAGCTAGACTCGCAGCAGACCATTTCGCCCCAACACCCTACAATTGCACCAGCAATTAAAAACAAACAAGGCATAAAAAATGCTTGTTTTAGGTGAGGCTAAGCTCTCTTTATGCAATTTGAGAATAAAATAATTCTGAATGAGCTGTTGTCAATGCATAATATTTACTATGCCGGCCGAAAATGGTGGGTGAGAAGAGAGTGGGATAGGATAGGAATGGGAGGGTGATATGCGAAATGAATACCGCATTGTTGCGGTAAGGAAGTGAGAAGGATGTGAGAAATGATAAAGGGATGGCAAAGGGACGGTGGAGAATAAGCAGGGATTGTGGTGAGTAAGGGAGGCAAATGGGATGCAAGAGGGTTAGGAGAGTAATGGAAGACTGATAAAAGAGGATTGTGATAGGGTTGGGAAAGCTAGAGATGAAGGCTCGAGAGATGGTAAATGGAGGATGTAGGAGGATGCTTGAGAGATGTGAAAGGGAAGAGAAAGGGATAAAAGGGTAATGCGATGAATGTGAGAGGTATGAAAGAGGGCTAGGAGTAGGCTGGGAGAGGGCTGGGAGAGGGCTGGGAGAGGGCTGGGAGAGAGCTGGGAGAGGGAGCAGGGGCACTCGAGGGAAATAACGCATCCATCGCCCCATGCAAACAGAAGGGGACCCACGACAGCGGCGGCTGGAAAAGCTTTTGTTTGCGCTGGCGGCGCACGTAAATAAATTCAACGTTTCCTTAACAATTGTCGCGGCTCGTTAGCTGCGAGCACGACAAGACATCAATTATATGCTGACTAGCGCGCTGATGTAGTGTATGATTATACAGAAGTAAATATATTCATCATTAGTTGATTTTTATGCAAATCTAAAAAATATTTACGTAAAAAATTCATAATTAGTTACATTAGATAGTTAATCCGAAAAAGTAACGTAAAAGAATATTATCACCATAATGAGATGTCAACAAGAACTCAAATCTTGTGGGTAGCGCAAATTGCGCATAAACTGCAATAAAAATATGCATGCTGGTAAGAAATCATGTTTGTGGCATGCAATTTTACATTCAAGGGAGATTTCCAACCATGAATAAATCAACAAATTTTGTGATACGCTCGAAAGGTTTAGACTCTAAAAAATATCGTAATTGGATTCTGAATTTTTTATTATGGATGCATTCGAATCTTATTTAATGGTTTATTCAACTAAAAAAAATCGCCGTGGTGAAACTGAATAAAAGTTTCATATAACTTTGTTATATGTTAACTCGTGTATATATTAGTTTATAATGTTCAGGGAGACCGGCCAAGTTAGTATTATGCATTGACAACAGCTCATTCAGAATTATTTTATTCTCAAACTCATAAAGAGAGCTTAGCCTCACCTAAAACAAGCATTTTTTATGCCTTGTTTGTTTTTAATTTTTGGTGCAATTGTAGGGTATTGGGGCGAAATTGTCTGCTGCAAGTCTAGCTGCAGCTCAGCGTCACATAAAAGTTCCGAGGGTAACCCTCAGTGTCAAGTCTACCTCGCGATTCGCTCATGCCCGAGACAACTCACATATCAGTGCTGATATTCGCCTCCCAATATCCCCTATCTCAATCAACTCACTCTAGTAATGAAGGTTATGAATCTAGCGGCGTTTCATATAAAGACCATGACACATTGGATATACGGTAATGAACTATGATTAATGATTATTTGTTAAAATTATACAGTAAATTCATTTTCTCAAATAAAATTGTGTACCCTGTATAAAAACGAAAATCTTCCACGCACTATAAATTTGAATGCTCTTTTTAGGATATGAAAATTCTTCTGATCTTGCACAAGGAAAAGAGCAGGAACGGTGAAGATACTTGATGGTGAAGCTATTATAAACATTTGAAACGATTAACCTGCGAAAAAACTTGCATTTTATTTGCTTAAGATCAAATTCAAAACTCGAAACATTATTATTTATTACCACAGAGTTACTGGCAGCGTTAGGCTGACAAAAGTTCAATTAAAATATATCGAGATATATTTGTACCGAAAAAATACGGTTAGGAAAATTTATTAATATAATTCAGCGGAGGGAAGTTAAATGGGCAATGAAAGTCATGTCTAAAATGCTATACCAACACAAATTGTATATTACAATTTTTATAAAAAATATAGTTATTATTTAAAAATGGGTGCGCTGGTGGCGAGTGTAACGTAAAAATCATGCGCTAACGATCCAAATATATAAACATACTTCTGTTGCATGAATAAGAATTAATTTTTTGAATATACAAATTAATTAGCAATTATCTCATTAAGGATTATAAGATAACGTTCTGTCGAGGGACTGATGAGACGACGTTCCGCTATTTACTAAGCTTATTTGGAGGCCATTCAATTAAGTTGGTGAAGCTGGCTGACGCAAACTGTGCAAACGTGTGCTAATTATCAACAATGTTTGTCAAACATCATGAATGTTTCTGCATTAGAATAAAATGTTAAACACTTTGATGATTAAAGTGTCGTACAGTTCACCAGGCAACTATGATAAGAGGCAAAGTTTGTATTGCTATTTACGCGTAGTTTTGTATTAGAGCTCGGTATATTAGAGCATTTAAACATCACGTTCTGATTCTAGAACATCGGGCGCTCTAAGTGCAGTGATAGAAAACACGCGTTCGTAGCCCCATCAATAAAGTGCATTTGTCCATTAGACGAGCATTCTCTGATGAAATGTGTTAATTTGAAAATTCAAGCGTCATAAAGCCTCTGTGTAGGATTTTATTGCGACTGCAGAGGTGGATTAACTGCAAGTTGCTAATAGAGTGATGCCGGGAATGCAACACGGATTAGAGTTTCTGGATTAGATTTGCAGATACATATGAGAACTGCATGAAATTTGCACTGCTTTGCCGCCGGGAGAATTTCGAGATTACTGTGATTTTTACATGTTCATTAAAAGCAGAGACGCTACGCCAGCTCACTTCGACATTAACGCGTGCACAAAATTGTTTCCAGGACGAATAAAATTGCTAATCATCCGTTAATGGAAATTAATTATTGCAAAATGGCTTACAATGCATTATAAGTGGCAAGAGAAGCGTTCAGTGCGGTCACACAATTATAGTTCATCGATTTGGACGAAGTTTTCAGTGATTACTTGAATACTTAATTAAAGGTACAATTTCAAATACTATTTGCTTATTGATTCTAATCCACTGCAAGCACAACGACAACTGATCATAAAGTACGAGCTAATATAATCATCATTAAAAAAGCTATCTAATTAGTGAAGAAAATATGTCATAATTTAAATGTAATTCAAATGAAATTCAAAGTAAATTATAATAATAGAAGTGAATGGCATTTATCGCGACTGCCAAGAATTTTTAAAGTTTTGCCAGGTTTGAACAGTGGAAAGTAGAAAAGTGGAAAATTTCAAGTGGAAAAAATTAGCTAAAACTTATCATAGACAGGACTATTTCATTTATTTTTAAAATAAATTCCCTTGTCGGCTCTCCATGAAACATTTGTGGAGGACTCAATTCAGATGTTAAAGAAACTTAGAAATGGTAAAATTAAGAATCGATTCCATCGGCCATGTGTTCATCGAGTTGATATCGGGAGACTTATTATTTGAGTTGAACATTTATGTTGTCCTGATTTGACGCAGTTTTGACGTTTAGTTTCTCTGATTATTGCTAATATCCAATTGGCTATTCTTAACCTGTGCATATCCCTATGTATATTCCCAGGGCTCCTAAAATACTATGAATTGATTCAAACGCATCCAACTCGTATTTTGATTGTGGGTGTAATGTCTTCTTAATTACCGGAGTATCCATTTAATCCTTTTGTCTTGCGAGTGCAAAATACTACATTACGTCCATACCCCATTGCTGAAATTTATTCCTTGATTAATTCTGACATTAGACAAAAACCTTCAATTATACATAGCATAGCACAGCCTGAAATTAAAGCCAATATATTTATCAAATTGAACGAATGAGCTTCAAATGTAAACAAAAATCACAGTTATGAAAGGCGACAGATACGTACAGCTGGACGCTAAAGTGTTACACCGATAATTTTGATGCATAGCTTCAAGTGAGTGAGTGCATCATGCGTCACTTGCGCGTTGATATGTAACGCTTGGGTTGATAAATTAGATTCAAACTGGGTAGGTTGTATAGCATGCATTGTAGGCTGTATAGCATGCATTGTAGGCTGTATAGCATTCATTGTAGGCTGTATAGCATGCATTGTAGGCTGTATAGCATACATTGTAGGCTGTATTGCATACATTGTAGGCTGTGCAGCATACACTGTAGGCTGTATAGCATACATTGTAGGCTGTATGGCATACATTGTAGGCTGTGTAACATACATTGTAGGCTGTGTAGCATACATTGTAGGCTGTATAGCATACATTGCAGTCTGTGTAGCATTCAATTAAGGTTGTGTAGCATTCAATGAAGGTTGTGTAGCATTCAATGAAGGCTGTGTAACATTCAATGAAGGCTGTGTAGCATTCAATGAAGGCTGTGTAGCATTCAATGAAGGCTGTGTAGCATTCAATTAAAGCCAATATATTTATCAAATTGAACGAATGAGCTTCAAATGTAAACAAAAATCACAGTTATGAAAGGCGACAGATACGTACAGCTAGACGCGATAATTTTTTTTAAAGCGTTAACCCGATAATTTTGATGCATAGCTTCAAGTGAGTGAGTGCATCATGCGTCACATGCGCGTTAATATGGAACGCTTGGGTTGATGAATTAGAGGCAAACCGGGTAGGCTGTATAGCATACATTGTAGGCTGTATAGCATACATTGTAGGCTGTATAGCATACATTGTAGGCTGTGTAGCATGCATTGTAGTCTGTATAGCATGCATTGTAGGCTGTATAGCATGCATTGTAGTCTGTATAGCATGCATTGTAGGCTGTATAGCATACATTGTAGGCTGTATAGCATGCATTGTAGACTGTATAGCATGCATTGTAGGCTGTATAGCATGCATTGTAGTCTGTATAGCATGCATTGTAGGCTGTATAGCATACATTGTAGGCTGTATAGCACACATTGTTAGCTGTATAGCATACATTGTAGGCTGTATAGCATGCATCGTAGTCTGTATAGCAAGCATTGTAGGCTGTATAGCATATATTGTAGGCTGTGTAGCATGCATTGTAGGCTGTATAGCATGCATTGTAGGCTGTATAGCATACATTGTAGGCTGTATAGCATGCATTGTAGGCTGTATAGCATGCATTGTAGGCTGTATAGCATACATTGTAGGCTGTATAGCATGCATTGTAGGCTGTATAGCATATATTGTAGGCTGTGTAGCATACATTGTAGGCTGTGTAGTGTAGGGACACTATTTCCGATCCGCTATAGTAGCATACACTGTAGCCTGCGTAACATTCACTGTATGTTGTGTAGCATTCGCTGAAGGTTGTGTAGAATTAAATCAGGCTGTGTAGCATTCACTGGAGGCTATGTATCGTTCAAGGAAGGCTGTGTAGCATTCACTGGAGGCTGTGTAGGCTGTGAAGCATTCATTGTAACTGAGTTTACAACAAATGCTCGAAGCTTTGTTTGGGTATAGCCATAGCACGGCTGTACTCCATACAAAAGATGGTGTCTAAAAGGAAGTTTGGGATTATATTTGTGAGAAACGATAGAATGTAATTAAATTTGCTTAGCTAAGGTTTGCTATCGAAATTTCTTCACTATTTATATTACACGAAATTATTGTTTATCAAATATGTATCCAAACATGATTTCAATGAGCCGCACGGGTTATTTTAGTGTAGTAGTAAAACATTCGATTTAATTTCGATTTAAATACTCAATTGATCTTTACCCGCAATGAAACTCGTCATGCAAAGTGAACTTTATTTCGTTTTCGATTCGATTAATAATATATGAGCTTTCAGTTTTTAATTTTCCTGGTTTTCTTTTAATACGGAAAATACATATGTATTTTTCAGCTCTAGTTACTCCGAAATGAAGAAATTAGCTCAACCCTTCTAGCTTGATTGCAGTGCTAGAAATCGCAAAATATTTCTTCTTTTAATTTTTCTCGCTCTAAAGTTAAGAGAGACATTTTGCAATGTTTTCAGCATCCAAACAGCACGGATGATAATACTGAGACTCAACGGCGATTATCGAATGCAGGATTAATTACCTGTCAAATGACAGCTCATCTGCAGAGCACTGCAGTGCTGCATCACACTAATCTGCACTAATTGAGGTTGCATCGCACTAATCTACCACATCGCACTAACAGACGCAGCAGCGCAACCGTTTGCCTCATGACAAGAGATTCATCCATTCACTAATTTATCGACATGACGTAGGAAAAAATTTATGGTTGCGCAAGTAAAACTTCCGTTCTATTCTTCACTTTGAAATATCTATGATCTTGAATGAAGCTTAACATTTTTGAAGAACGCGCACATTCTGCATGGTTCTGGAAGCATGCGTAAACCAAAAGTTGGGGAATGTAATTTATAATTTTTGATCTGTGAAATGATTTTCTAACTATCTTAATTGCTAATTTGTACTCTAGAAACTTCTTCAACTTATAATTAACAATTGAAACAATAGAAATTACATAATAGTTTAAAGCTAAATTACGAATTCAGTCACCTCCATTTATTGAGCTCTATCAAGTCCCAAAATCATTAATGTTATAATGGAAGAAATAATTATTTTAGGCCGATCTTACGAGCATGCCATTGCAATGAATTGGCTATAATTAGAAAGGTTGTTAAGTCAAGCTAAATTTCTTTGCTTGAAAATTGCAGTAATATTCCCTTTGCAGTTTATGATCAGGGGTGCTGATTTAATAGTGATTTATGTAGGCAGATTTGCATTGTTACGGTGGAAACTCCAATTGGACAAACTCAAGTAACATCATTAGTTGCATCATAGTTTGTTTTAGAACATTTCCGACTAAAAAATGATTAGGAAAAATAAATATTGATTAGATTATTATCAATAAAAAATGCCGAAATAATTTTAAATATTTTCATTGAACGAATGAGAATTTTTCTCCACATTAGCAATGCTATAAAATTCTTAATTATCTAGCGAAGCAAACATTAATTTGAATGTGCATCTGAATTCGGAAATTGTAGGTTTTCCGTTTGGTCTTGCAAAATAGATTATGGGCAAAAATAGTGATTTAGTCCGAGTTAGAGAATCGTTGATGCGCTGGGAATGAAACAAAGTAGAATGAATGAGAAATAATTTTCTGCCAAACGATTCCTCACGAAGAGCCACATCATTGCTTAGCTGAGATCGAAAAATAATCTACGGACTTTAATAGAAGAATTTTATTTAAAGTTTCAGATCTGAGATGAATTTGTCATAAATTTTAAGGATCAATGTAAGATAATCTCAATTATTGATAAACATTAATGTGAGTCTCCCCGAAACGATGCCTCAAAAGACATTTAGTCCAGCGTGAACAAATGGACATCCAACTAAAACAATAAAAAAAGTAGTCCCGTTCAAATAGTCTTATTGTTGCAGGGACACGTTATCTTCGCTGGCTGATTTTAGAATCGATTTTTCCACAAAAGTCTTGCAAATTTTTATTTGGGCTGAAGAAAAGCTATAAAATTATTACATGGTGGATATACATAGCTTACACCTTATTTTGATTGGTTTATTGCTGGCAAATTTACAGACTATCGAGAATTCTTTCAGAATGAAGATTTAAGGCATAATCTTGTTTGCTTTCCCGGATCTCAATAGATTTTCAATTAATATTTATTCCAGGGTTTAACCGAGTGTATATGCGATGACCGAATCCATCTTTAAATATTTTGCTTGGTATTTCCACAACAGCAGTACGTGCAATAGAATTGCTCGCAACATCAATCACATCCGTACTATAAATTTTTATCAAGAACCACGAGTATACGTACGATTTTCCCTATCGGTGGATCTCTGGGTTGCACATAAAGCCGTGATCTTTATCACGTTCCAGGCGCCCAACTTCTGATGGAAGTTTTCTTTACGAAGTTCGTCGAGTGCATTACTGAGGGCATGTCGGATCTGCCCCGAAAAGTTTCATAACTCAAAGAACAACTCCTATTGAAGAACAGAACAACTGCACTCGAGAGACGGTCCTAGTCGGGCTCCTGAACTTGGGTGGTTCGAGGGGTGACTTCAAGCTCTGAGTTTGGGCGGGCCGTTTTTGTTGTTCTAAACAATTAATGAAGCGGAGATGGACGCCATCAAGCTGATGAAGCACGCGTCCAAATGTTATCTGATTTATTACAATGATAATGAATAATGACCGCTAGTTCATACTTTTTCAGAAGTAAAGTTGTACCGATGTTCATGTATACTAAGCCCACGTTAATTCAAATTAATAATTTAATTAATGATGACTAAAAAATATGAAACATTTAAATAGCTTATAGAAACCTCTGATCTGCCAAATAATGATTGATTCCTCAAATTCTGAATGCAACTGACCGTTAGTTTTAAATTTAATGAAACATCGAATATATTAAACAGAGAAAGTCATTGAAAATGCATAAAAGAAAGTCGTGGTGACGTTTGACCAACTTCAGCAGCCGGAAGCTTTTTACTTGTTATGGATCAGGGCGAGCGAGCAGTTCGTAGCTCGCGCCGTATTTTCCGCACCATTACATGGGTCGTCCGAGACCGTTTTTGTCGCAATTACTCGACGCAGCGACCGTAAGAGGCGCAACCTGTACGGCAGAGAAACGCGCTGCCGTGTCGCGCTGCCTCATTTACGCGACAAGAAATGGTCACGAGATAAAAGACTATTGACAATAGAAAACTCGATATTTTATTCTATTCATTGTTCAGAAAAAAGAGCATGAGCAATCATTCGGCTATCATATGGCAACGCCGCTTCGATCAAAAATGGATGCTTAATTGATTTTGCGATGTTTTATGTTAAAAAAATGTAGTTGATGAATGAGCCTAATAAATCAAACTTGTAATTAATCTGGGAATGATCTAATGAATATTAATGTGGCAAGTTAAGCATGAACCCAATGTTGAACTTGATTCTAATTACTGTGGTCTTTGACATTAAATGTCCCGATTGCACACAAATTGCTCAATTGGCATATTATAATTAAGACGAAAATTTAATTTTCGCAGTTGTTACGGGTATATTGAAATAGCTCAGCAAAGACTCTAGTAAGAGCTAAATGCTCTACAGGAAGCGATGAAACCTTGTCTTGAGTTAACGTCCACGGGCAATTGAAGATCTTTTTGCAACCTTGAAATTTGGTTCGAAATTGGATTACTATCGATCATCAATCACCGTCCAAATCAATTGCAAATTTCCGTCTGAGCAGCACGATTGGCAATTTTTAAGAAGCAATGCAAGCCAACGTTGCGCTCACTGGATGCAGGGCTTCTGTACAAGCCAATGAGAATATTTGTGTTTACAGGCTCAGGCAAACCAAATTACCGCGCCTCTGGGAAATTTCCTCCAAATTGAGCCCGATAGCACAAAGCCCGAAAAAGTGTTAGATATGACAGTGAGCAAATCCGCAATGGAAGTGGAAAAATGTGCATAATTGAAAGATCGGATGTCATGTTAAGATACGATTACTATCGTCGAACATTAGAAAATTTGAAAATAAATAGGCAAATATGTTAGCTGTTGCGTGATATTTTTATGGAGCTTTCGGCGAAGATCATTCGAAGGACATTCAGACATCTTAAATTCATGCTTTCTGAAATCGATGCATAAGATTTCATCGAAGTTTTAATTGAAAATGTTTAGCCACAAGATCTTGCGATGGTATTTTTGAAGTGTCCAGCTTCAGACGTACATATACTGTATAATTGGCAGTAAAGTGTTTACATAAAGGTGGCTGATCCTATTTAGCAGATTCCGCGTCTTTTCGCAGATCAGAGTAGGTTTATTTTTTCAGGTATGTGCAAATATGCGAATCTGAACATTCGTGAATAGAAAACGAAATTTTAAGAACAATAATTTATCCCGACGCTGAACAAGGTATACGGCAAGCAGGAGTTCGGGAAGTTAAGTTACGGCTAGGCCAGTTTTTTCGAGTTATGTAGAATTAAGATGAGTTTATATCGTATATTTAAAAATCTCAAGTGAGCCAGGAGTATAAGAAAGGAATATTGCGTTATTAAATGTGCATTAAAGTACTATTTATCTGTATCAAAATACTATTTATCTGTAATTCTGCATAATGTCATCAACGCTAATGTATTGGTTGTAACAAACAGAACGAGCATTTGTTAACACTAAAAATACTGTAATAATTAAGAATCATTTTAATGCTTAAAATTTCTCCCGATTCGCCAATAAAATTATTATTACATTTATTTGTATAGATTTACGGTATTTTCCAAATTTCGTTATTATTTAAATATTTTTTTCCATTAATTCTTCTCAATTTTCTCCGGGTAATTTTTTAGTTTCGCAGGTGTTCGTTCCCTTTCAACTTTTTTCTAGAGATTCTGAAGTTTTATTTATATAATTAGGTACTCATCTTTTTCATATCATTTGTCAATGATTTTCAGATTGTTCTAGCCTCTCACTTGTCATGTAATAGTTTAGTAAGTCGTATAACTTATAATAATTTCCATTAGATACTGTAGTTTAAAAATTTGTAATCCAAGCAAAAGTTAAATCGAAAGCAACTACCGAGATCGAGCATGCTTCTTAATTTTATTTTAGGCATTTTACAGAAAATTTCGTGCGGGATCATGGAGCGTCCCAAAGGTGTTTTTATTTTTCAAACTTGGGCAACTATCCACGATCCATTTCACCGATAACTGCTTCGAGCCGAGCGTCTCTGCAATCTTATAGTGCAGATCGCTGCACGAACTTGGTCCAAGATTTTTTGTTAACTCGCTGTCCTTCTCTTCAAATGTTTCGCAGTTGTTAACTTTTGAATCGTCATTGGAAAGATTGGAGGAGATAACTTGAGACCCAGAACAAATGTGAAAAAGTTCGAACGACTTCATTGGATCGTTTTCCGGCTAGAGACTTCGGCACGAGCTTCTATTCGAAATAAAACCTGAACTATTTGTCTTCAAATTTTAATTCAATGACGTCCAAAACGTAGTTTTGGATAATAATAGTTTTTTGGCTACATAGGTTTAATTTTAGAGATTTATGATAAATATTCATTGGAAATGAGGCGTGAAATTAGTCGGGAGAGAGAAACACGGTTCTTTCTCAGAGAGAAAGAACCGTGTGTATCTTGTGGATATTTTAA
This sequence comes from Hyalella azteca, assembly GCF_000764305.2. Lineage (NCBI taxonomy): Eukaryota > Metazoa > Arthropoda > Malacostraca > Amphipoda > Hyalellidae > Hyalella > Hyalella azteca. The sequence continues at coordinate 89,083 of NW_025941424.1, forward strand.
ACGAAAATTTTCCGATAGTGCAAATGAAACAAGAAACCCGCAGTGCGCACGTCGGAGACTCGTTGCTTATAAATGGCAATATTGCACAAAACTTGTAGATGTCACTTTTTTGTGTTGTTAAGGCAAGCTCTCAATGGCTGCACAAGGTTTTCTTTTGTTTCAGCTCGTCTGAAAGGAAAAATTAACTGCAGCAGCCGCCTGGCCACTTGAAAATCGAACAAAGAAATGAAATTTAACTCGGCAGCCTGGCCTGGCGGTGGAAAAGTTTTCTTATGTGTTGGCCAGAAGTCACTTGGCAATTGACAGTTAGGAGACGCCGTTAGATGGATGAAGATCGTGCTGGCGACAATGGCGTCACACTTTGGTCGGCGAGTGCCGCGCACTTAGCCAATTCCGTCCACAAGACGCAGAACAATGGCCTGCCACTCAAGGGAAAATGAGAACAGTAATGGTGAACTCTACTGTAGTTGTATTCATGACTTACTGAACAAGAGATTACAGGTTATTCATCACCAGTAGAGCTATTAGGATTGCTCTGAATTTTTACCAATTGAACATTTTGCATCATGCATCAAAGGAATATTATTTTTAGCTAAGGGAATAATATTCAAGACTAGGAGAAAAGGATTTTATCGTCCAGGGGGTTTTCCTATGTGGCAATACAGAACCTATTTTTGATTTATTATATACCTAGGAAACCCAAGCTTTACAGAATCTCTGCATGTAAAATATGATTACAAAATAATTGTTTAATAAAAAATATACTAATCTTTTGATTTTAAATTCTGGAGCTTTCAGATGAAGTGAAAGTCGAAATTTTTCTTCCGAAAATTGATAATGTTTTCAAAAAGTCATAACTTCTCCGAAGAATTTACACTCACATTTCCCGGGCGACAAGTTTAGTTAGTTTCCCCGCTAGGGAAGTAGCACTGTCATGGCAGTACTCTTTTCACGTCTGGTCTTTTGAGTGCAGCCAGCCTCCCTCCAAGTATTCATATCGCAGTTTGGGTGACATTTAAGGCCGAGGTTTCCTGAGGGCACGACGGCTTTTTTTTCTTCTTTTGTGTGTGGGGCGCAAGCGATAGCGACCGATAGACTGTGAGTGATATTCACTGTCTCCTGTAGGGTCGCCATCTTGGAAGCAAAAGAGCAAGCTTTCTGGTGCTATCATCGCTATCAACCAAGCTGAGCGCAGCCAAAAAACAGCCGCGATATCGCAGCTGCCGCTTGAAGAAGAGTAAAAGTGTGATGCTGCGCAAGTTGGCCTTCATTTAATATGACCAGTTGACTTTTTGAGACAGTTCGAGTATTAAATGCTTGAATGCACTTCTGCACCAATAAAAATATTATTTCAATGTAATAATTGGAATCCGTTCTTCCGAAAACTAGAAACTATTTGAATTTTAACCTCTTGCAATAGAATACTGTATATTCGTTTTTTAAGAAGAAAATTTTTCAAATTTGAAGGTCGAAAATAAATTGCGATAAACACCAGTAAAGGATATCTTTAATGATCAAAACGAAGGTTTTTGTTAACAATATTCGGTGAGTATAACTTCTGATGCTAAAAATAAAATTTGTTTTGGTGTAGTCAGCTTCATGTATCACTGATACAGAAGAGATCACTGACGCATTTGTTGGTTTATGAGGTAAAAGATGCACAAGATGAGCTGCACCGTGAAATTGTAAATCATTGCTAACCCATCGTAAGAACTTACATATAACCATATGAAGGCTTCTTGATTATCACTTGAGAGATATATCGTTCTATGATGCATTTTTTTATCGATTACACCACACTGAATGAATTTTTAAAATTTTTAACGTCTAGATTTTTTTGCTAAAATTATTCGTGATTGTTTAATGTTCATGATAGTGTCCAGTTAAACATGGAGGAATGTGAAAATGTAACATTCACTCAAATTTACACTCGATTTTACGGGTGTTAAGTTAGATTAATCTGATCTATGACTGTTTCATATAAGATTGGTTGCTGTTTTATGATCAAGTTATTTTTTTACGACCTGATGTTGGAGTTTGCAGCTGCACGTAATCAAGTCTCCGGTACTGGAAAAGCAGGACTAGACGAACGATATCTCAGTAAAACAACGCGTAGACAGTTGGTTCTTCCTCTTTATGGTCATTGGAAATGCATCCCTTAACGAAGACGTCTTACCCGAGCCTAGAAGTCATGAATTAAATGAATAGTGTGACTAGACTAATAGGATTCTATAGGATTAGGATTAATGCATTTTTATCCCACTTTGAAATTTTATTGCAACATATGAGAATCATTAATCCGATTGAATTTTCATTCATTGCATCACGCCTGTTTTTTTTTTTTTTGTATTGAGATTGAAATTAAAAGCTTATTTCTGAAAAGACCTTTTCCAATTACTTTTTTGTTACCTCTATGTTTCATATTTATTCTGCTCAGGTTTCAGTGGCAAAAAATTTAGGTCTCAAAACTTTCAATAATTATCTAGAACAACATAACTCACAAAAAGTAAATTGAACCTTAAACTAATATTCCGTAGATTTATATCAGTTGACTCGTTTTCTATTATATTTTTCACGCAGGTACCAATGTAAAGCGATATATATTATTTCTTAAAATTAAATGGTGTATTTTTAAAATAGGCTATGAATCAACCTTGGATCAATAAAGTAAATTGTCATATTGCATATTGCTTTGCAAAGCCACTTTTTAATACGCGCTCATCTTGCAGTATTTAAAATGTACATGTATATGAATTCTAAGCATGTTCTAAGCATGCAAACTTGAAATAAATGTGGTCATGAGTATACGGCCTTATAATAAGGCCCCAAATTAATAATTAAGGCAGGGTTGTGTTAGATTAATATACTAAATTAGAGTCTTAAGTTAGCTAATAAGGACTGAATAAAAAATCACAAATTTACTTGATAATTATGTCTCATTTACGCTGCGAAGAAATAACGCAACAGTTCTATTCACCGTTTATTACTATTTAGCTTGCAGAGAATGCATTTTTTCAATGGTAACTTGACCTTTGTTACAATCATTGAGGTAATGTGTGATGTTATTAAATATAATATAATATGGAGTAATTTATTGGGTTAAATTGATGCTACTTTAATGTGAAATGAGATCCAACACAATTAGTTCTTATTTTTATCAGTTATCTAATACAATTACAGTTAAATTTAAATTTGAAATTAAAATCCGTGAGAAAACTACAAAGCAAAGCATTATTTCCGTTGGTTTATCAAGTCGAGCCATAAGAATTTGGAAGGATATCGTTGGCAGGTTACAGAGGTTGAATTAATTGACCTGTTAGCTAACAAATCATTCACACAAAAATTCACAAGACTAAACAGTTACATTTAGATTATTCACAAAAGATTTCAAAAAGATTTGTTAACGTTACACAGAGAAATCAGATTACTTTTTTCATCTTATTTGCATTATTATAATGAAAAAGCTAGAGTTAAAGTCCTTGTGAAATTGATTGAATGGATTATCCCTCGCCTTGTATTTAACAATCCAAATCTGCAGTGCGCATTTCACTGCGTAACAAACTTGAAAATCGACGGAACTACGAAGTTTTCCGTTGTACTCGAGCTGAGGGCCTTAGAGAGTTCGCTGAGGAATCGCATGGCTTAGTTTTGGGGCTTAGCTTTTGTTTGAAGTCTCGAGTGACCCTTAACTCTGGAGAGACGCTTCAACCTCGCAAGTCTACAGAGGAGTCAGGGCTTCCGGCGCATTGTGACAGTCTCTTCGCGTGGTTCTAAATCGGCTGTACCAAACCTGGATAAGAAAACATTTCGTAAGTAGAATCCCGAACTTGACAGAATTCATAATAAATGTTTTCGTGAAGTGCTTAAAAATTGTTTTTGAAGCATACGTATATGAATATTTTGATTAAAGATCTTGAAGTATAAAATTATCATGATCAATGAGGACAATTTCAATAGCGAAATCAGAGAAGCCAGTTAATCCCAAAATGTAATTGTCAATTGTCTTCTTAGAAAATGTTGTGCAGCTAAACGGATTAAATAATTTAAAAATTAGAATCATGGACAGATATTGAGAAAATAGCTGTAATTTTGAAAAATGAGATTTTGATATAAACTCTTGTCGCACTTAATGCAGTTTCCAGCCGCAAAATTGTTTGTATTCTCTCTTAAATAAATATTCAGCGACACATTCTATTTCTCCGAGTCATATAGAAGTTTGGACATGCGTCATCGACAGATAACAGATAGTCGCAGTTTTCAGAACCAAATTTATTTCAACTCCATTGGCCAGAGATAGCAGATTCTGAATCAATATTGGTTTAAAATTCTAAAGCGATGAGGGCGAAGACGAGGACTTGCATGCGGAGAGCGCCGCTCAATATGCAGTCGGCGCAAGGATCTGGCTGAGCGAATTCAATTGCAAAAAAACAGGCATGCGGATTTCAGACTGTCAGAGCACCCAAAATTTGCTCAATAAAAAAGTACTCATGTTTTTGTGAGCCTTTAAAACCATGTTGATGTTTCACGACGGACGATTGTTGTTGAGCTAAACTCTTCAAAGAAACTTCAAAGATGTAAACTTGGAGAAGAATGCATGCAATTTGCGTTGAAGAGCGTGCAATCTCTTAATATTGTCTAGCAGCGACTCAGAGCTTCGCATTGCTGCCTCTGAAGATGTCTATTGCGACGGTGGCCAAGCCATTCTTTGTTTATGACAAGTCCCAAGGGAAAATTACGGCGACATCACATTTTCGACGTCGTGTCAGACTGGAACCCGGCGCTCTACTTTTCTATTGTTCCTGCGCAAAGCAAAGCGTTTGTTGCCAGCCAAGTCTAGAGAGAAATCGATAAATTCTTGCTTACGAAGTGCACGTGGTGAATATTTTTTGTATATTAAATCCGCCTTATAACACAAGACACACGTAAAGCCAGGCGGATGTAATTAATGCTTCAGTGAATGTTTGATGGCACAAAATTATTCACAGAATACGCATAAAAAGCCTAAACAAGGCCACTGAAGTAACAATTCTATTATCGTGATTTGAATTATTTAATCTATTCAATCTGCAGTTTAGTTAGAGTACAATTCCATTCGTGATTATTGATTGCAGATATTATCAGAATTTTTTCAAAAGGATGACACCAGAATTTTGGCGTCAAATAAAGAGAGCAGCGACAAATTCCATGCACGTCGAGGTTCCCTGCTAGCAATCCCATTAGTCTAAGGACAATCAACTGGACCTGACTAGTTTGATAGGCTAGCAATAAAGACTAATTTTAGAGCAGAGCTTGCTGTTCACATCAGGGCTGCGGCACATCACCCTTGTCGTTTCTATTTCCTAGATACTCAAGTAATTATCTCTGCTAGAATGTGTGGGAGAGCTTTCAACATGTATAGGCAATCCGTCTTTATGACGCAATAGTGATATTAAAGGCTATCTAGAATATTGGGGTGCAAAGTTTTATTTGGAACTTCAAAAGTCGTTGCGTATCATATCAACGTAAAGGTAAATCCCTTAACAATGAGGCCTTAAAATCTACTACAAACACTAAACCAAATCCCCCTGTCAGACACCACTGAATCACAGTACGAAACGCATTAACCAACTACGAGTAATGAGATTAACGTCTAATTTGACAGTAAAAGTATTCTCCACAAGCGAGAACTACTCGACTACATGAAACTTGGGTTTCCTCTCATATAAAGTTTATGCTCTTCAATTCTTCCAGTCCATTGGAAAATTCAAAGGGTCTCATTTGAAGTGCTCTTAACCATAGGAGGGAAGGTAGGTCTTGTGACCACGTTCACCTGGAATAAGTATTAAATACACGAAATAGATAAAACGGTTTCGTCAACTAAACTATGCCACGCAACCAAAAATCACGGGGTATATGTCAACATTTAACCCATGCATTTGGGCACGCTGAAAATTGTGCAAACCTGACGCATATAAATCGAAGCTAGGAGTAGCGTCATTTCGTGTATAGCATCATATACCCTCAAGGCTTACCCGCCACTCAAAGAGATCGTGTATAAGGCAGCGCAGCGGCAATCTAATGACCATAGGACTGAGAGTCAACAATGCATAGCGATTTAATTATTGACAAATTACACTAGCTTCACGCGACATGAGATCTCAGCCACTCCCATCTCTGGTAATTATAAAAGAACTGTCGAGATTGCAGCCATTTAATTACTCCTTACGCGCGTGAACCTGGACAACAAAAGACTGAAGTATAGCGCAGCCACAGCAACTTGATCGGAGATAATTTTCAAACGTTCTCTCTAAGAAAGTTCTATTCAAAACGTGTGTTAGTTTTACTCAATACTGATCTTTCAGAGTAACAATTTACTCTCATTCTGGACCATTACCAATTCACGCTGAAGGAGAATTATTTTTCATTGTTTTGTTACAGTTAGTTCACTTCTATAATCAATATTTTGTCGAAAGTACTGGTTGAAATTGTAAAATCAGTTTATATGACGTATGATGTTGAATGGAAATTTTTGAGCAGTTCTTATACGGAGAGCGCCGCTCAATATGCAGATATATATAGTTATAGGTTGCATTATATGATATATTGCAGTCTATACATTGATATCAATATGCAGTCTATATATTGATTGACTTATGCATTGAAATTCTGATGACTGATTTGCTAATATACAAGCGTTCGTAATAGGATGTTAGTATTTATTGCGTCGGCATTCATTGGTAATAATTATTTGTAGTTTTACGGAAAACTTTGAGAGGCTGAACTTCAAAACTTTAAGCAGGAATCCTGGAATGATAAAATTTAAATAACGAGGAAATTAGCTTATTCGTCAGGAGAGCTGAGGGTCAAAATGACCATCAATCAAGGTATATCACTATAGAACAACATTAAAAGTCACCGTAAATTCAACGTTTAAACATTTAATCAACGTTGATTCAATGTCAGATGTTCCGTATGTTGGCACAACACAGGTTCGCAGCCAGTACACACCGCAATTGAGTTATACACGTAAAATTTTAGATACGGCTGATTAGACTGTAGCTGAAGTAATTTCAGATAAATGGAAATTATAGTTTATGAAACTAAATCGTAATGCTTGTTTCTGAAATCATGTTACTATCTTCCCGTTTCGATCAACATTTTGTTTTGTAACAGGTAAGTTCCATTCGCTCATGTTATAAAACAATTGTTACGTTGTAATGTTTTTGTCGTTGGTGCTTTTTGCGCATTTTCTTGAATTTTTTCTTTAGTTGCCATGAAATTTGCCGTTCATTCGTGTTGGCCTGTAAATTTCTTCACACATGCCTCACTTCCAGCCCCCGCCATTACCATTCAAATCTTGGTGCGTGTCAAGGTAAAATTTGAAGCCTCAAGACACTTTTGCATGGGAACGTGAAGTTCTGGGTTTGTTATTAGGCAACTTTCAAAATTGGATGGTTATTATTGGAAAACTTTCGATAAAAATTCCGATTCTCGATCATGTGCCGAGCGCAGGAATTGAAGAAGTGCGACGTGTGAAGGCGGATTCTTTCCGTTCGTTCTTGCAGTCCTAGTCATTTTTCTAACCGTGAAGACTGGAGAGATTTGAGCACGAACAGGAAAATCGAAGTCGTTACGTTTGTATGATGACGAGTTCTCGCTATGAGAGTCTAGTTCTTATGAACTAATTTTCCTAATTGGACGTAATCGATGGCAGTATGAAATCTTTATCAGATTTTCGAAGTGGTAATGAATTCTTTCGAAACAGATAATAGTTCCCTTGCATTTCGATGTCTTAAAAGGAGTATGAAGGTGAGTAAGCATTATTCAATGCAGTCAATTGATCGTGAATTACGACTACCTACAAATTTAGCTTCTAATTTGAATAGAAATATGTACAATGCATGTAAATAATGCATGTATAATGCATGTATTGCAAGAATTTCGATTGAATGTAACGACAAAATATATTCCGTTGCATGAATCAAGTAAAATGTTTGTCCACTTTCAGAACAAAATGTGAATGAGCTCGTCACGTAATTACAGGAGAAAAAGCTGAAGGTTTTTCCTCTTCAATATTCAAATTAAGCTTTTCCTAAGGAAAAAATTTTACAGAGTAGCATCCAAATGTTATCACGGCGTTCTAGACCGCACCAGTTATTACTTACGCGCATTTCATTGAAAATATATCGTGAGGTCAACTCGCTTGTTTCATTGAAACTTCAAAAGATGGTCTCCAATTTGCAGCGTAGCTGCTCGTTTGTTCTGCCATGCGTGCATTTTTATTCCCTGAATATTTGCCAGTTATGAGGTTTTTCTTGCTGTTTTTTTCCTGCAATTGAAACTTTTCGTTATTTTGTCGAGTGAAAATGATTCGCCAGTGGGGATCACGCAGCGTTGAGTGCGCAGGCTAGCGTCACATGTGGGACATTCCTTAAGTCAGTTACCGCATGGCGTATTTTATTTGTGTTCTGCAACAGGTTTCCCTGGTTTGCTCATGTTCACATTTTACTATGTCCTTGTAATTTTTTTATGAAACATTGTACTTTTTGTTATATTTGCTAGTTTGCGAGCTACAGCCTCGGCAACTAGCAACCATATCAGCCTCGCTCCACGTTTTTCCTTGAAGTTAAATCTAAATATATTATAAAGGTATTCTAGGCCATATCCCCAGAAAAACTATAAAAAAAAAATATTTGAAATGTTCTTTCTTCTTTTAATTAATGTTTACAATAGATTTATTAAGTTAGAATTAAAAATTTTTCCTCCCAAGGATTTTATTATTATCATCTCCAACAATATTCTTCAGTATTTAAAATCCAAGAATTTTAAAAAATCTCTAAAGTACTCAACAAATTCGTTTAGTGGATAACGGGCCGAATTAATCTGAACTTGTTCTTTGGTGATTTTCTCGCCGCAATTTCCCGTTTCAATATTCATCCTGATTCCTGGTCGCGGCTGTTATAGAGCTTGTTTTTGTGTTATGCTGAACTGAACTCATATTTTTAATGGGTTTATGTGTTGGAAAAATGTAAATTTAATGCATTGATGGCTATATCGACTAACTAGAAGAAAACTGTTGAATTTCGAAAAGCGATTACAAATTAATCGTCGTTGATATTATTCATACATATCTAAAATTTGATAACAAAGAGTTACCATCAATGGGTAAGAGTTCGATGTGAGCTCATTGTCATATCTCAGACCGATTTAAGTTGTCTATGATTAAGAGGCAGGTAAATTAAAGTAGAAATTGATTGAAATAGGGTTGAAAGGGAACATTGGAATGTGAAATTTTTTTTATCTCAGATGAAAGGGTTGGCATGTGAGAAGGCAGACAATCAATAAAGAATACGAGATGGTTTTTGGAAAGAGTTTGTTTGAGAGGAGAAGGCTGGTCGGGGTAAAGGTCGGAACAGTTGGAAGGGGAGATGGCTGGTTAGGAAGAAAGCAATCTATGCGTGGCGAGTCAAAAGCTGGTGTTTGCAGGTCCGTCTGAAGAAAAAGCCGACTTAGGTTCTTAGTTTGCTAGCTCACTCGGGCCAATAGAAGGCGGTCGCATGATGGAAAAAAAGGAAAATTTTTCAAATTAAAATCAGCTACTCAAACAATTTCTTGTTAAAGCCAAACAGCTCTCATTTGAGAGCCTGATTAATCTCCTTGTTTGAATGCTCAAGTGTTTCATTTCTTTCAAAAGTTAATCAAAATGGTATCTAATAAACGAAGAAGAAATATGTTTATGTATATGAGAGGAGTAGTTAACATATGATTAGTCTGGCCAGATATGGTGGGTTTAATCACTGTTTCCTCCTATAAACATCGGCGAAAATCGTTTCCGTTACAGATAAATAGAATAAAAGAACTAATTTTAGATCAATTTTGATCACTCCTATAAGAAAGGTAGATAATTTCATTACATAAAATTTTCATCATTCAATTTCTTAAATGCTGTATAAGGTGCAAAACAAATTCAGTCTAGGACAAGTATAGAGCATTCCACTTTAGTTTTTTCTAGTAGCCGATTTAATGAGCTCACAAATCAGGCGACATTCTGCTGTTACCGAAGAATCCAGGAAACAGATTGGCTTCGGTCTCATTCTGCCCGATTGGTTCTGATTATATCCTGCGGGAGTCTCAAACTGCCTACTTTATTGGGTCCAAGCCCTTACAAGTTCTTTATTTGGCTCCGATTCTCGCGACTCATAAAATGGGATCGCTGTCACTTTGTCGGCACATGGGAGAAGAGACATGATTGGTTTCGGGATCGGCTATAATTGGATACTCTTTAATTGGTACCAATATTCGCTGCATACATTTTACGGACTGGCAACATATTTGCCTAACAGTGGTAGTGAGTATAACTATTCATATGCTAGAATGAGGTCACTTGAACTTTTTAACAAACCATTTTTGTTAAAGATTGCAGTAATTATAATTAAGATAATAGCAGATTACACGCGGATTCTATCATCAGCGTCAAAAATTGTGGAATACAAGTACAACGAATTTTATAAGCTGATGTTAAAATCTATGTTTTTAAGTAAAAGACTAAGCAATGAGAAATAATCACAAGCTGTGAATTTTTGACAGCGCTAATTGATCGGTCTTGTATACTAAAGGACATTTGAACTGGCGATGAAGCTTGACTCCGATGCGTCCTTCATAAAAATTTCATGTATTTTTTTCTGGTGTAACTTCTTTCGTGACAAATTGATAAAAGTCATTTCGATAACATGAATGAATGAACAGTGAGATAACATGAATGAGTGAATGGTAATTAGAGTTCAAGTGATCGTATTCCTGTACATGCAAAGTGACAGTCACTGCAATTGTTAAGCAAAAGACTCTAACTTATACGGCGTTTTCTTTGATTTTAAATTAACTATTAATATGCGACTTGAAAAACTAAATTGTCTTAGCAAACGTCTCATGTTCAACATGTTTATTGTTCAAAATATATTTAGGTAATATGGGACTCCTTTCTCTTAATTTTTGTGCAAAAAATGGTAAAAGTTTTTTTATTCGTGCGGGATTGAACTGTTAATGCATGTGTTAATTCCAATAGATGCCACTTTTTCCCACCTTTTTTTCTTACGGCTCAAAGAAATCTGTTTGTAAAAGGAGTTTCAAGAATTTTGTACAATATTTTCATTCTAAACTTAATTTCACGAGAAGCCTAACTCATACAAATTTTCGAGAGATATTCATTGTCTTTTTAAATGTTTTCTATTTGAGTTAATATGAGACCGAAAATAGGGTTAATAACCGGACTTTGTAATGCATAACGTAGTACAATGTCCCGATATTATATATTAGTGTTATCCTCATATTTTTATTTTCAGTAAAATTCCTGTGATGATCTTGACATAAAAATTTTACCTACACATGTCGCCATTCGAAATAAAATTCCTCTAATGATCTTGAAATAAAAATTTTATCTACATATGTCGCTATTCGAGGCCCGCCAATTTGAGTCGAGTGGTCCGCTTTGACAAACTTTTGCGGACGACGGTTCCTTTGGGATAGGCACTAATTTTCTGTGTCATTTTGGCGTCCGTTTCCCGGACGTTTTCTTGTCGTCCAGATGGAGCGTTTCAAATTGGCAGAAGAGAAATGATCGAGTTAATGAAGGAATTTAGATTACAAAAATTGTGATATGAGCGGAGTCTTGTCAGCTTTCAAACTTAAGGTGTAAGCATGCAAGGATAGAAATGCGGCAAATGTTCTGAAGCTCTCAGCGTTGTTTTGAAATCAGGTACAATGAATTTATCAACTCATTTCCCTAGGTTAAGCTAATGTATTATTAGCCTTCCATACAACGACAACAGCAACTCCCTCAATTCAACAATCAGCATCCCTTCCATTAGCTGTGAATTCACCAAAGACCAAGACAACTTCCATAGATCTGTTGGAACATTTGTTTATAAATCGTAAGTTCTCGAATATGTTATCATGTTCAGCGGTATTAAAATTTACCTTAAATTTGTTTTTTGTGTTTATTCAGTTTTCTTCTCTTAATTTCTTATTTAGTTATTTCAATTATAAGGAATTAACTAAATTTACAAGCGGCACAGTAAAGAAAGACTGAACAATTCATGTTTGCAAGGCAGCATAATAGGTTTATTATAGTTTGACGAAATTCTTTTTGTTTTCTAGTGACTTCTCATGATATTCGACCATGAAATTAAATTTTTACTGTTCGACAGACGGTAGCATTGCTTTTTTCCATGAATCTCACGGTTCAACTGAGCGTTGCTCTGATCCCAGGGGATTGCATCCGGCCGCTTCTTTCATATTTCGCAACTTATGAACGCAGCAGGAAAAGATTTTGCGTCCGGCTTTAAGATATGCAGGCGTGACAGCAAGACAGCCTGCGTAAGAGGGCTGCTTCGTCCATGCATCTCCCACCTCTGGAATATTTCCCTCAGAGGAGGCTTATGCCTACGTTAAAGTAGAGCGATCATCTAGAGAGTCCATACGCCCAACTTGTGTCTAAAGGGACATTTAGAAGTTGCGTCGTCGATCTTTGTTCATTTTTGTCTCCATTTGAAGATTTGTCACTATTTTTTATTTTCCCTCGAATGTTAGATCAAAATAATTTTTGCAAAATCAAAATTAAGAAAGAAACGGTTGTTTTGATGGCTACTTCATCAATTCATCAACCAATGCTTTAGACCGATCACAAATTGTTAAAGTGATACGGTGATTTGAGATATGTAGATTTCATCTATATCCAGAACATAGATATAATTTTCAGTTTATGAAAATAACGATATTATGAGCAAAAAAAAAACACATTGGCTCCTAATTTGGTGTTGAAAATTATTTAAATAGAGATCAGTAGAAATTCAGACGGAGCAAAACTCATTTTTGTAGCTCCCGATTCCGATTACACCATTCATGTGTATATGTAAATTTACTTTTACCGACACCGGAACACTGATTCTAATAATTTAAAGAGAAATCCAGTAAATTTTTCCTCTATATGAACGCTTGGGTTTCCATGTTTTAAATATAAGGAACGGTTTCAACATGCCTGCATCGGTCTTCTCAATGCAGGCGGTCCGGACTCATCTTCTTAAAGGGAAAGCCGACCAGCGCTTTAGTGGCAAACAAATCGTAAACGAACGTCCGCTGCGCTATTGGAAATGCTTGTAGGATAGTCGCATGTGGCTGCAAATGTACGTCAGATTGCCTCATACCACTGAGCTTCAAATCTCAGACTTAGTCGCTTCAAACTTTTGCTTTGATAAAACCACACGCGGTGCAAAAATGGATGTCGCTATTGCAAGGATGCGCACTCGCCGATATGAAGCGGAGCTAAAGCCGACCAGCGCTTTAGTGGCAAACAAATCGTAAACGAACGTCCGCTGCGCTATTGGAAATGCTTGTTGGATAGTCGTATGCGGCTGCGAATGCACGTCAGATAGCCTCATACCACTGAGCTTCAAATCTCAGAGTTGGTCGCTTCAAACTTTTGCTTTGATAAAACCACAGGCGGTGCAAAAATGGATGTCGCTATTGCAAGGATGAGCACTCGCCGATATGAAGCGGAGCTAGCGCAGTACGCATGCAAGTCTCTTTGAGATACGGAATTTTCTGTGGCATGGGAGCGATATTATTGAAATGCATTCCTCATTTGATCTTCTTAGAGCTCATTGAAGCTGGGATTCATTTCTCTGTATATTCGAAACTAGTCAAACTACGAACAGCAAGCTAAAAATCTGTCCCTAATCAAAATGTGCCTAGAACGAGAAGCATTGAATTTATTGCTCAGAACAAATTAACTTATTTGTTTTGTACCGTTTGTCATATTTTTCTAGTGCACAGTAGATTTTTTTAAATCTATGCAGCATATACCATGATAAAATAATAAATATTTTTTATTGAATTATATTATATTACATTATATTTTATTACATTATTTTATATTATATTATATTTTATTATATTTTGTCCATGAGAATTCATTCAACTTTATAGGGAAAGCTTTTCTTACGCAAAATATTGAAATAAAATTGCACAAAAAGTTTTCTTTAGGTATTTAGATCATAACTCTTCCGTTAAATATTTAACTAATAGAGTTATTTTGTTACTGGTCGTAGTTTTTTTCGCCAAATAAATTTCAAGCTAAAACCGAATTAACAGAAAAAAATCTTACACAAGAAGGGGTTTCCTCGTTATTGCTGGATGCATTTCTCGCCTATGCGTATAATTGGTTTAACGTAATTGGTGTCATAAGTTCAAAAATTTCTTTAAAAAGAAAATATAAATTATTCATTTTCTTCTATCGAATGACCAGATATTATATGATGTAAAGTATGGCACTTTAGTGAAATTTCATTTATTATTTCTCTTGCGAGAAATCTCTCATTGTTGCTAAAGCTTTGAGGTTTCGCTTTTCATGAATAGAGTTACAGGTTTTGAGTAGATCAAGTCGAGCTCTGGTTTTACCTTGTAAATGTTCAGCTTTGATAGTCACAGTAGGGGAGGTTCTTTCTTATTTCCCCTTTTGAACACAAGGAATATTTATACACGCTGTGATGCACAATAAATTGCTGTTATGCATTTTTTATAGTGCAAATTTTAAGGGAATGCTGCGCTGCACAGAATAATATTACATCTGAAGACAATGTTATTTCTATTTCTTGCCTGTGACGCACTTCATATTTGGCCATTTTTCACGCATATAAAAGAATACTGAAAATATAAACTATCTAAAATTTATGAACTTACTTCTTGGAATATCAATATTCAGAAGAGAATATTGTCTTTAGGGCAGTTTTATAAAGTAATATTACTCTTTAAGTTGCTTGAATTAAAAACGTGAAATAATTTATTATCAACTCGAAGTACCGGATGTAGTCTTTCGGTTTACCTTTAATAGCGTCAGCGGTGCTTTCTATTCTCTGTGTCTACCAGGTTGCATCGCGGCGGCGATTGGCCATCAATCACTGTAGGTCTCGGTGCGTGAAACATTGCAAATATAACACATCATATCACAGCTACCAACATTGCACATTTAAAAACTTCTTGCGGAATTTGTGTGATTTCAGATCACATAAATTCAGAATCAGATTTTATTGTATTAATTGCATGTTCTGAGACAAAACATTAAAAAAACGGTAAAGTCATATTACCTACCAAGCTATGCTGTACCTATAAATTCAGCTCCTGTAGCAGCTGTACTTCCAGACGTGTATGTCTGCACTGTGCCCGCATCACAGTAGCGCTTCTTTGTCACTCCACGACACACGTTTTTCCAGATTGGCCGTAGCCGTCCTGCTTCCATGGCCTCCATTATAGAGCTCCTGTTGAATGCGTGGCACGTTTGCATCGTTCATTATTTAGAGCTGGTGCAGCAATCACAACGTGTCCATATCGTGCTCTCTCTGCGCGCTCAGAAACTCCTCTGTGTGTTTTTTCAGAAGTTACTTCATAACGGCCTTAACGTAGACATTTTTTGACAAATTTATTCTGATAATTTTGTATGTAAAGAAAATTATTATCTTTAACTGCTCTGGTATGTTAAAAACATCAACGTTTTCATCATTAAACTGACATTACATGCAGACACGTCAACTCACCAACTCTAAATTTATTCATTATAGTTGAATTCCGACACTTAATCTGTTAGTATTTACCTAACAAAAGTAATTGGCAAATATATAAATAGAAACTTTTATTTTGGGTCTAAGATAGACACAAAACTTTTATTTTGGGTCTATCTAAGCTACAATTGATCCCAAATAATACGAAATTAAAAATTGATGGCTGAATTAAAAAGAATGTGGCATGGATAAATTAAAATAGAGCAATTTACTCCCCCCTTATCAGAGAATAAGAATAGATTTACGCATCCACCCCTCTTACTCTGCCCATCACCTAAGAACTCTGGCCACCTAGAAAAACGTTGCCACATTCGAGAGAGTCGTCAAGGCGCAAAATAATTGGAATTAGCCTCCAAGCTGCAGGTAAAGTCAGGCAAAAGTTAAGGATATTATCCTGGGATTATTTCACTAAGTTTAGTGAGCTTGTGTGGGGTTTATATAGCACGAGTTCCCCTACAACAAAATCATTTCTAAAAACTTTTAATTTACTGAGGTAATAATTTGATATTTTTTTCACTTACACAGTGCGTACTTGTGTCAAAACGTGCGTTCGGCAAATTTTTTGGCATTTGCGTGCGTGAGCATGTCAGTGAATTTTTTACATCGAATTCAAACATTTTGGAATTAGTTTCACGGCACGTGAAAATCTCACAATGCTCACTTTGCGCACCAAACCTCGTAAATAAATATCTATTCTATTTTCTTGAACATAAATGTGAAGTAAGATTCCGCGTGGAATTTCGGCTTCAAACGATACAGCAACCAACAAAAGTGCGACTCATCGAAAAACTCGTTGAGAGAACACTTCAGTTGTGCTTCTGTTCCCTCGTTGGCAACTACTGCTCGCATGGAGCACTAAAATCTTGAGCTGTAAAATGGGTTCCCCACATGAAGGATTTTGCAAGTTGGTTTTGACGTATTCGCTGGACGCGTAACAACGAATATACCACAACAGTTTCGCCCGCCGTGATCGTTCTTTCGCTACTGTCGTTGCTCGTCTCGAACTCCAACAAATACAAACTAGGATGGAAACTTCCGAGTTTATGAACCAATTTGTCTTCTTCCTTTTGTTTTATGTCGTAGTTTCTTGTAGCGGCTTGTACAGGCGATCTGGATGTTCCCTAAAGACTGCAGGGCCACATCTGCAACGCAGTTTGCTTCCTCATTGAAAATCTTGGACGGATAATCGATGTTATTTCTGAAGCCGATAGATGTCATTTCCGGAGCAGTTGTTATATTTTACCTGGTAAAGAGTAACTGATGATTCAGTTGAAGGGGCGATATAGGAAGCCCGAAATAAATCATTTCTTCAATAACGAACGATGAATGTGACACTTGCAGAAATTTGTCAACCGAGTCCAGTTTAATGTAGATTTCCATTAACTTAAAAGAAATTGAAAGTTACAGTTTGAATTTATGTGCTAGATATTTCACGTTTCATTTATTCACATTAGGCTAATGGAAAAAATAAAAATATCAGCTTATATAATTCTGCAATGGTAGAAATTTGATGATGAATCTCCAGCCGCGCTCAACTTTATCTTGACTTTGGGTCTCACTGCAAGGATGTTAAAGACCATCGTTTCTAGGAAGAACAAAATGTTTCAAAACTTGCAATGACGGAAATGGCGTTTCCATAATTATTGTTAGTATTGTTCTGCACGAGCCAGCATCGAAACTTGAATGGCATAAAGCAAAGAAATATTTAAAAAATCATTTTGTTTATATCTATATGAACTTGTATCTATTGATTTTAGTAGGACTTTTATAACTCTATACTTGTGAGGACTTCATAAGAACTATAGCAACTACACTGAGTACAACATTGTTTACTACTTGTATAGTTTAACAAATTTAGAGCAAAGTTTTGTCTGCAAGTGAATCTATGCCTGCTTTCTTGTCTAAGAAAATGCAAAAGCAATTTTTTCCTGCATTCCAAAGTCTAATAAATTGAATTTATGGCCTCCGAATAAACGAAGCCTCAGTTTACCTTTGGAAAAACTGGAGGATATTTATGCGTCGCGAGGTAGGGGGATCTCGAAAAATTGTTCCCCAATAGCAGTACTTCACACAATTTTCCTGGGAAGTTAAACCAGAAGCTGGAGGTTTTTCGTCCCAAAGCACTGCAGGTTTGCGGCCGTCGCAGTGCCGGGATGGCTCATCGGCAGCCAGGGTGTATGTATGCCCCAGACGGGGTGGCGAGGGGCATTTCCGCTGACCTGGGAAAATGTGTTGCTCGCACTGTACAATGTGTTGCTCGCACTGTACAATCTGTTGCTCGCACTGTACAATGTGTTGCTCGCACTGTACAATCTGTTGCTCGCACTGTACAATCTGTTGCTTGCACTGTACAATGTGTTGCTCGCATTGTACAATCTATTGCTCGCACTGTACAATGTGTAGTACAATGTGTTGCTCGCACTGTAAAATGTGTTGCTCGCACTGTACAATGTGTTGCTCGCACTGTACAATGTGTTGCTCGCACTGTACAATGTGTCCTTAGTTTGTTAGTTCCCATGGGCGCGTATCACCTGCACGCCGTCAACTTAGTTGTCCCATGCACTAAGCAATGTATTTACTAAGTAGGACTTGGGTTTGTTTGTACAGGACAATTAGGTGTTTACACGGTGTAATGTGTTGCTTAAGCAGTGCAATGTGCGCCTTATATGTGACAATGTGCTGCTTACCTTCGACAATATGTTGCTTACACGTGAAAATAATTTGCCCGCAAGGAACATGTGTTGCTGCCACGGCCTGGGTATTGTTCATGAAAGTTATTCACCAATACGAAGAGCACTTCGTCTTCCGTCATTGTCAAAGTTCTTAAACTTTTTTAGAACAATTAACATGATGGAAAAGTTTTTAATAATTCAATAATTTCAATAATTTTATTATTTCAATTCCACTCTTCATAATTTATGGATATGTCCATAATGATTCTTCTGCCATGCGTCTGAGGAATAAAGTCCACATAATGAATAAATAACTGCTTGATTCCTACACAACTAAAGTTTAGTCTTGTGTTTGTAGAGCTAGCGACACCGGGATTAGAGTAGCAAGCCCTGGAGTCTGATGGGCGGCGCGTTGCCGCTGTCAATTTCGGTGCATCAGCAAAGCCACAGGTAGAGCCTTAAACAAACTCCATATGCGTGTTACCTGGAGTGAAATGAAGGTATCTAGGCCAAAATTATGACAATTAATGAGCTTAACAGCAAAACCAGTCGGAATTTCTGATGATATTCCATTCAAAATTTCTGATTCTAATGCTCGTAGAATGGAATTTTGCACACTATAGTTATGGTTTATCCATTAGAAAATACAAGAGTCAATTGATGGCTATTACAAATGGTAATAAAATTGAATGAAGTCGTAGGAATCCGAAGAAATTCACAGTAAAGTGATGCACGATTTTTTTCTTCCTTTTAGTCTGGTGGAGAGAATTTTGAAAATGCAAAATGTAATACAGAACGTTGGCAAAAACTTTCATGCAATCAGAAAAATTTCACGAGAGAAATAAACCAACATGACGGAATCTCTGCGATTTCAGTGACTCGCACTTTGAGATACCTTCAGTGACTAAAAAGTCGCCTACTGAGCAATTGAAGTCGCTGTGATTTGAGAGCAAAATCCCCCCATAATCTATGCAATATCCATTAATGCACGCAGATATAATTCAGATTTCATCCGTAAAAAATGTTCAAATGTTTCTTAGTTTTGGTCGACGAAGCCGTTAATAATATTTATTTATATTTTAATTTTAGCTGAAGTTAGTCGAATAATAAAAATGAACAATGGCGGGAAGTTCGCTCCGACGAAATGAAAATTCTTACTAAGCGCCTCGTTTAAAGCCACTCGTTTCTATGCCTTTTCATGAACCAATTGAAGCAGCCGCTGATAAATCAAATTTAGATTTATGCAATAGCCGTCTTCTTTATTGTGATTGAAAACTTACCTCAGCACCAGTCAATGCAGGATAACGAAGCAAGGAGCGAACTTCTCACCGAAGTTGAATTGCCATTTTTGTGCTGACCCTTTCTATTTTGAAGAGCTTGCAAGAAATTTGGTGAAGCTGTTCAGAGTTCGGGACATTGGAAAAGGTGAGTTCGACTCATAGGACTTGGAAATAAAACTCAATAAATAATTCCGGAATAAGATCAGTTACCAAAATTTTCAGTTCTGAAGGATGCTTTATTGCACGGCACTTGTATCTTATCATAGTCGCTGAATGATATCCATTGCCTAAGACCCTAAGTTATCACTTACTAAGGATTGTATACTCTAATCAAAATATAGACCGGTACATACACCACCACATTTTTCCTCACTTCTCAATCTGGACGCAATGTTGAGTATTGAGCACGAATCGTTAGCTTCTCAATCATTGGCTAAATTTCCTATGTCGTTTCAACCCCACCACGGCATAAATTTCCATTTTTGCTGATTTTCCCCTCGTACAGAGAAGGACGAGCTCGTCAGGCGTCGGGGGGCTTCTTGCTCCGGCCCCGCCCTTCTGCTGTCCCCGTGACGGCTCAATCTCTACCACGTTCACGGTGACGACATCGACCGAAATATTTGTTAGTTTCATGCGTCTGTCGGAAAATAACTATAAGTTCACTGGATTATTATAATCATCCAATATAGGTATTTACGTCTCGTATAAGAGATTTTAAGAGATGACTTAAAGAATTGGTTAGAGTGTTAAAAACGGAATATTGTTCAATATTCAAGAGTGGAGACACCATCATAATTCTTACACTGCTTGATGCATGCCGGATGTGTGTGCACTAATATTATAAATTGTAAGCATATATTGGTAGCGTTAGTGAAGCTAGACAGCACAGATTATATAAAAGAACAAAAAATGTATACGTTGTTTGGTCGGAATATTTTAAGTACATGGCTCCAATAATCTCCGTGTGCGTTTGACAAGATAAGATTCAGTTGTCATCTGCTGAAGTCGTCCCTTGCATTTACAAGATGCTGCCCACTCATGAACATGTCAAGGCTGCAGATCAGCTGCCGAGGAGAAATAAAGGAATAATCAGCGAGTAACAAGAACTTTTTGTTACACGTTGAATACAAGAACTTTCTCAGGTAATATCAGTCGTTATAGAGTTTAAATAAAAAATAAGGTAGCCAACCACAAAAGGGAACAATTCGTTTTCAACCTCGTAATTTTTATTTGTGAATAACATCAACTATTTCAAGTTGTTTTGAAAGAATTCTTATATGCAGAGTTCCAATGAAGTTCCAAAAAATGCAATAGCTTCTTGCATAGGCCCATAGGCTAAACAAGTGGAATAGCTCAGTGTGGCCGAAGCTAGAGAAAGTCAAGACTCTGTACCGAGGCTTGAACTTCATGCAGGGAGCAGCCGCAGGGAGAATTTTTACGATAACCAGTGGAATAGTTTGGTCCATAATTTCTTAAACTTTGCCAGAAATTTGAAATATGTTGGAAGGCAGTTGTTAGTTTCTCTCTACGGTAACAATTTATATGCGCTGACTTGTGGCTAGGGAGTGAAGGGGGAAGGGTGACCGCATTGATGAAAAGTTCCCCTTCAGCAGCGCATCGTTTTTCTACGTCCAATTACGAATGCATGCTCAGATCGGGTATCATGCGGCTCCACCGGCGGCATAAAACAGAGAGCCAAATGGCAGTTCCGCCTGCCAACTATATCCATTTGAACAAAAGTTTGTCTTCTACTTCATCTGTGTTCAATATGAAAATAAAGCATTTATAATGTTAATATTCACGTGCAAGTTAAATTGCAATTCAGTGATTTCCGCTGAAAACATGTATTCAGTAAATTATATAAAGAAAATTAAGTAACTTATCCAACCATGTGTCTTATTGGAGCCATGATTAAGATTTCTATGTAGACATTCAGAGACCAACTACATAAGATCGTCCAAGGTACATAAAATGCCAATTCATAAATTACGATTCATCAATTTTTGAATTTACTGCCAGAGGAATGAGTCATTTGTAAAATTTTTGAAAAAAAAATATTGCTTCTCGATAGTGAGGATTCTGAAAATTACACTTTTCCTGCTTTTGAAGTTACATTTCCTGTTGTTCTTAAACTTGTTCCAGTTTGTCTAAAAAATTTGGTTAAATATCCAATTCTATTAACTTAATTTCATTGAACGACTAAATTCACATCTACGGCCAAATTTTGCTCAATGGTTATAGACGTTGGTGGTAATTTTCTTATATTTCAGGTTACACTGCCAGCAAACTACCAGTAAATTCTCGAAATTGAATACCGTAGATTAGAATTTATGGAAATGGCAGTAGAATTTGTAGACTAAAAATGTAAAAATACAGGTTTCACTACACGGTATCACAGATCGGGTCCGACATGGTACAGTTAATGGCAGTCATCCATTCTTTTATTAGAAAAAATACAAGACGACCACCCACATTTTACGGGCCGGAGGATCCCAAGCCCATTTTTTTCGTGTCGATGTTACACCAGCCATGATTTGTTGTGACTTTTGGGGTACGTAGAGTTTGAGGCGAAGGCCTGAGGTTTTACTATGTATAAAGTTTATGAACAATGATCGCATGTATCATCGACAAGACTGAGCGCTGCTGGCTGCCATATAATTAAGGATTGTAGGAGGCAAGTGATGACATATATCCTGCTCGCGAGACATCGCGCCGTTCCTTCGTCGAAATAAGGTTTGTTATGGGACTTGGCATCAGGCGCATGTCCGTAAGATCATAGGATAATCATTACCTAGGGACACGATAAAACCATTGCATGATTGGTCGATACGCCCAACAAATGAGTGGGCGTGATCCAATGAAAGATTCCAAAGCTTGATGTTGCAATTACTCAATTCCCTCAACAAGCGAAGATGGCACCGCTTGTCAAAACCATTGCTTTAGCTCAAATAATCTATTTATCAATATTTGATCATAATAAAGTACCTTATCATAAAAATTGACACAAATTCCATGTGACATAAATTATATGCTTTTGCTCAAATGATCTCTTTTTATTAACGTTTTATCAGAATAAAATTACTTTACATAAACAGAGACTCAAGTTCCTTCCGACTTATCTTTGCCACATTTGTTGATCAGCAATTTTAAATTTGTAAGGAGCTGTGATTGGTTAGTCGGTAGACATGGAATAATTTTAATCTCTCATAATCAAGGAGAGACAAGCAATCAGGCTCACGAGAGAGCTCAAGAGATCCAATATGCACTGTGAACTTCAGACTCGCTGACCTATGGAACATTTATACGGTATGACCTTTGGAACTCGACCAAAGTCATTATTTATTGCATTACATGAAACTTGCAACTCGCCGGAGTTTCAGGTGACGAGTCATTTCTATCGTCGCAACTCTCATGATACTTCACTTAATTTCGTCTCACCGAACAAATGTGGAGCTATTGTTAGTATTACATCATCGTTACTCTAAAATATAANAAATGTGGAGCTATTGTTAGTATTATATCATCGTTACTCTAAAATATAACATCTTTCTGTTATTTCAATTCATTATCAAGAGAATTAATTTTAGATATCCTCTAACATCTCATAATTAACCGTACGCTATTAAAAAATTTTACGATAATGTATAGTTATAAAAATAACTTTCTATCAGGTTAATTTCAGCCTATCTAAATTATAGAAAATATCTGAAGATGAGCCACTTCTTTGTGTAATTAATAATGTGCACTGGCGTAGTTAGTTAATCAAGAAAAGGTTAATTAATTATTTTTCGCCAACAATTTTCTGACAATACTTTCTGCAGTTATATTTAAATACCGCCCATAGATGTAACGCAATAATTAGTTTAAATTCTGATTTAGTTTATAATTATAAATGAGCAATTAATGCCAATATGTCAATAAATCTAATTTTCTCCATGCTGCATACATTTTTCCTTTTAAAATAACTTTGTTCTGCGTTTTTCCCTTTTATATACCTATAGTGTCAACACGACGGTTTCTAAACTGTTTATTAATTCTAATTGTTCTATTCATGTTTAGAAAAAATATAACTCAGTACTCACTGCAGTGAGTGACAGAGAGCGCATTTTCTCGTCGACGAAAACTTGAGGTCACGGACAGACGGACGGATAGATTGACAGACAGACAGACGGACGGACGGACATGGCGAGCACAATAGTGCATTTTTTCCATAAATGAGAAAATGCGCTAAAAATGTTCAAAGTGAACAAGCAATCATCACTGACAAATAATCAGCATCCCATGATTGATCTAATTTTGAGAATGTTTCTAGTCGCTCAGGCGAAAGGTCTTTAGTAAGTCGCACATACGAGAGATGGTCGCTCGATGGTCACCCCGCCACAAATGTCAGCTGGCATCAAGACGGGGCCCCTGGCTGTGAAATAAAGGTTATAGTCTGGCCAGTCACTTCTGAATTCACTTATACTCATACCAGTAAAAAGATAAATGATATGTGAGATTTAAAAGGTTAACTAGATGATGTGAATGTCAACTAAAAAATTTCTTAATGAAAATTGTAAGAGATAAATTAAGATTGCGATATATAAACTGCATTGATGAATCGAAGAACAGTTTTTAAAACTGCCAATAAGCTTGATGGAAAAATTCACCGAGGGCATTCAATCATTAAAGGCGTTCAATATGATTTCTTACAGCATATATAATATGTTCCTGTATTATCTATTTTATTAGCAAGAAATATGTATTATAAAATCACACAATTTAGATCTTTCGCCTAACATGATACGAATAATTTGCGTTGTATATCACCTTTACGGTGAACTACTGACTGAAATTTTATGCATTTTCAAAAATAGAAGCTACTGTATGGATCGCTTGATGATTCACACGAGACATGTGTATTTTGTGTGATGGCTAGTGAGCCAGTTGGGGCGGTTGATATACACCTTAGACTTTAGGTAACCCCAAAGAAAAAAATCGCATGGGACTAAATCTGGTGAGCATGCTGGCCAGGTCTCATCACCCCTCAAAGAAATAAGCCGTCCAGGAAACATTTGCCTCAAACAATTCATGGTAACCCTTGCTGTGTGTGCAGTGGCACCATCCTGTTGGAACCATGTATCCTCTAATTCCATTGCCTCAAGAGCTGGCTGAAAATAATCCTGTATCATAGACAAATGCCAAGAGCAAAGGATTGCTTCCGAGCAGAGCGTTTCGGCCGGAGAGTCCAGTTTTGCTGCTCTAACTCTCTCGATGTTTCGTGGTGTTGTAATCCTTCTCTCAGGTCCCCTTTATAGACATGACACATTCCCTGCTGTTCTGAATGCATTCACCCAATTTACAATTGATTGCCGTCCAGGAACACGTCCGCGTGAAGGAACAGCGAATCGGGAACGAAAAGCACGCTGCACTGCAATGATCGAGTGGGCATTCAAAAAATACGCTTCTACACAAAATGACCTCTCCTAACATGTCCACTGCATGATGGCAACTGAGAGCCAGACGAATACAAATTTCCCGCCATCCACTGTACGCCACGTCCACTCTCCTCTGTCTTCGACCGCCAGTGCCGCCACAGCATGCAGTGCAAATAAGCAAATTACCGCGCTCCACCCTGTATATCACCTTTACGATGAACTATTGCTGAATTTTTATGCATGTTCAAAAATAGAAGCTACTGCATGGATCGCTTGATGATTCACACGAGACGTGTGTATTTTGTGTGATGTCTAGTGAGCCATTCCCACCCAGGTCAGATCTCGCTTGAGGCTCTTATATGCAAAATACATGGGATGTGTGTGCGCAGAGCGATGTAATATAAATTTAATGACATCATATTAATGACCGTCTCAAGATCAACCATCGCTGAATGAGTGGAGTGAGGATGCATAACCATTTCCTTTAATGTTACTCTGAGATCCGAGTGCGGATGTGATTCATTATTATGGCAATGGTTTATTGGTTTAATTCTGACCAAGACGATGAAAATATATGGAATTAATTCAATGTTAAACTAAGACAATAATTAAAGTATAATTATATAAAGTTATATTAAAATGCCTTGCATCTGATTTTAATCGTAAAATGCATACGTACTTGAATTTGTACAAAATATTTGTGGAACTATTAATGTACGAGAATTTTTATGAATTTGTCTTGGCTACTTTTTAAATTTAAATTAAATTATGGTTCAAAAATAAATTAGATTATCTGAATATTTTCATCCCCATGAATTAGAAGTTCTGACGATAAATATTTTCCGTCAAACGATTCAAATGAACGAATTTAATAACAAAAGTATTATGTTTTTATTTATGCCATGATATTTTATTTCCTACGCTGGACTTTTTCGTCCAATTTTTACTATTTCGTGTAAGTTTCACGTGCGCACGTCTGGTTTTTCGACAATTTTGGGCGTCTATAAAGTAACGCCAGGATACAATTATGCTGGCAACGGAGGAGTCATGCCCGGCACGACTTGTTAAGGGGTAACAAATGATGATGATATTCCTAAAGTGGATTTCCGGACTGACTGAACTCCTCCCAGACTTACTTATTGTTGTAATTATAGAGCCCGTGATTAATCTGAGACTGGCCATATTTCAGTGCGCGTGTTTATGCCCTGACAAACTTGGTCTCGAGCAAGGAGTTACTCCTCCCTACGGCGGGGCTACAGCTGATGGGATGTTTTACGCTAAGTTCGATAGGCTGAAAATGTGATTCTCCATCTGTGTTGGCTCTAGTTAATATCATGATTGTAATTTGGCATGTTCGTTTATTAAATCTCCTTTTGTTCCTTCTTCACGAACAAAAACCGACGAATAAGTAGGCAAGCATTGCATCATCAGGTACGTAGAACTTATTATTATTATTATATCTCATGAACATTATACCCGATTATTATTATATGACTGCATATTTCACTATGAATAATCGTAGCAACCTGATTAAGATTGGTTACTGGTCGTTTGCACATAAAAATTCTTTTGATAGGTAAAAATTTTGAAGGCGATGTCGTTTTTAATCAATTAATGTATAGTGAAATTTTGACATGTCTCGTAATCTTACAATAAACAAATCTCGTTGCTTCTTTCTTGCAGCCAGTGACGCTCCTAAATTATATTTTACGAAACAGTGTTCCATAATGAAAAAGATTATAAATGAGATCATTCAGTGAAGAATCCTAATTAACATTCATGTTCATTACAATTTAAACGAGTTAGGCAGTAAATGTGTTCCAGGGTCGCAAAAGTTCAGATAGGGTGATGTGCTTTTGAAGCACTCTAATTTGTATAATTATACTAAAATATGAAAGTTTTTGACTTGAGGTATGATGGTACTGCTTTTGCTTTAGAACCTAAAATAATTCAGATATTATATATAATATAAATCGTTCGGATATATAGAGCCTTTTTTATAAGTGATAGTAATTTCTTCATTTATATATGTTTCCTCATAATTGAGGTGATAAAATTTTCTTTCCATTAAATAGCCTTATAACAAAATATTATCAAACAACGCAACTATATATGGATCCATGAGAACCTGGGTACCCACATCCGCTGTTTTGTTCTCGTCGTTGTCTAAACCGAGAACTGCCATGCTGATAATCGTCAATAGAACAACGTACATCCTATAACAATAGCGTTCTTTCGAGCCTATCCAACACAGGCCCACAAAAAGTCAACATATGCCCACCCACAGCAATGGCGCTCAACTGAACCTAATGATCGTCTGTCTGCTCAGGAGCCCCCGAATGAGATAATAACACAGCGTATGTCATCCATGGCAGTTCAGTGCTCGCCCCACACCAATTATACTCTTTTGGAGAACTGCTACGCGTCCATTAGGATGCCTGAGACTACGTGCTAATTACGATGTCAGCTCAAACACTGCCTCTCTGCCTAAGACAAAGAAAGGATCGAACCTCATAATGTTCGTTATTGCAATTGGAAAATGAATGCCTTGTCTGGGATAATGTCATATTCCTGTTGCTCATTTTGAGATCGAGTTATCTTACATGGAACGTCTTGTCTGAAGCTTCATGTCGGAGAGAGGCTTGAAACGGATGATAAGACGTTTGGCGAACTTGCAAACTTATTTGAATTTTATTTATATTTTCGGTTATGATATTATCGTAATATCTGGGTTGCCGATATTTGTTTTTTTTTGCAGAGAGACCTGGGTACGGCAGGAAATGTTTTTTGAAAATGTATCTGAGATTTTATTCTAGAGCTATATTGGATGTATTCTAATTTAGCTGTATATTATCTAAAGAACTCTTTGTTAAGTGAATATACAGTATGGTTGATGATTCTTAAAACTTTGAAAATCACGATTTCATATGAATGAGATCGAGATCAAACGAATTTTAAATATTCTAATCTAAGAATATGGTCGTAAAATTTGTGCCACAGTGGGGCACAAAATGTATTCAAAAATAAAAATAAGAATAATGATAAAATTTCAAGGTCATAACATGTCAAACTAATTATGCAATGAATATAAATCGCTTTAGTGAACCTATTAATGGTAGATAGTTATATAAAGTTATGCATCATTTATTTATGCGTTCACATACGGACAAATATATAATTATAACAATAGTTACTCTCGTGCAAGCAACCAAAAATGCCCAAGTCAACGTATTTGTTCGTGTATTTGTATCTTACTTTGAAAACACAGCGCATTTAGTTGCCAGCAAATGGTTGGCCGCTGAAATGCAGATAAGCCGAGCCAAGACTGAGCGATTCATCTGCTCCGTGCCAGGGCCAGCTAGGCAGGTCGTCCAGCCCGCGCCTTATCGCTGATGGCTTTAAAAGGCCGTAATTACCGGCGGATCCCGACGTAAAAAACTGAGATCAAGACATGAAGACATGTCCGATTGCCTGACGGTCTGACATGAGCCCGGGGAGCCCAAATTATGGCTTCTTTCTAGCGGTTACTCAGAGCTGTCGGCGCACAGATCGTCCATGGACTGAGATTGATGAGCAGGCATGCGAGTTACTCAACCTCCTTTGACGGTATCCGATTGATTGCGAGTTAAAAACTGATCGATGAGGTGCATGATCGACTACCCCGAATTGATAGGATCAGAGCCACGCATTTTAATTGGACCTTTAAAGCCATTTTTCTCTACATTTTTGGCTCATGATTTGTGATACAAAGTCCTTTTCTGAAATAACGAGGGCGTCGATCAATCTCGCCTCTAGATAGATTGAAGAATTTATGATAGAGTAACGAATTATTTATTAATAATATCGAGTGCATTTGTTCATTGATCACCCGGCAGACGGATGCAGCTGCATGGATTAATTACACAACTTTCGCGACTGTGGAATTATCTGTCATCTATAAAGGCTCGTAAAAAGAGCTTTGGCATCATTTCGCTTTCATTCAAACATTGAGTAATCGAACTCGTATATGTCTAAGTTTGTTTGATGTCTAGCAAGGAAATATGGGAAGCTGTTTCCGGCCTGCGCGTTACCACGATGATATTGCCTCTTTACTGCGATGATATTGCCTTATCAAACATTTTTTTATATTGGAATCACAATATACTGACAGTGAGGTGGAAAATATGGATTAAAATACTGAAACTTTATATAAACTTTTGTTTGTGTGAACTATACTTCAAATTGAAAAAATAACTTTATTTACATTATAAATACAGTGAAATAATAAAATTTCTGTTCTTAACGTGGGTTGGAACGAGTTTTTCCCAAATTAGCGTACTTTAATTTCGAAGTAACTTACTGGATTCCGTAGGACAGGACTCGGAATGACGGGATTCAGGATGACGTGACTTGTGTTGACGTGATTATCAAAGAACAGAGATATTCCTAGGACAATGGCAGGCCAACCTTATAGTTGATAATACAAGTTCTTCAAAGATCGTCACGGATATCAGTGAAGGGGAGAAGGCGAAGAGTTTAGAATTTTTTTTTCTTATATTTTAAAAATTCGTCGTTTATTCATTTACTCAGTTTTCGATTCGATTGCTGGAAATTAGCATTCTTCATTAATATCAAGTTTGTAAACTGAGGCCGCAATTTTCACGTTAAGACAGAATGAAATGAACTAAATAAATTAGCTATATGAACCATTAATGAAAAGGTTTTTTAAGATTCAACTGAAAAATTTTGCAAGTCGAGCTAACTTAAAAATTCTACAAATACAACACAATGTCAGAAGCTCAATGGTTCATTTGCGCCTGGCATTAAATCATAAAAGCTGAAGATACAATCCGATTACTCATTTTCCAGAACCAAATACGATTTTTTACCTCCTTGTAATGCTGTGTCGCAACAGGCCGTCGAATGTCTAAAGCTATAAGAATCTGTAGAGTTTTTTTTGTATTTTCAACAGTTTTATTATTACATATTATAATGACCCTTGTGTCATGAATGCGGTGGAGCCAACCCTTGACAGAAAAAAAACACGCAGTGTTCTACAAATTGTGGGTGTCAGTTTCACCGTCTATAAATAACGTAGTAGTATAAGGTGACTATTTATATCTAAATATTAAGATAGAAGCTTATCAATTATCTGTCATGCTCTGTATAAAATTTCAAGATATTGCTTTGACCGCCATGAGAAATTTTCGAGCCTCAAATTTTCGGTAATTCAAACATTTATATTTTACGGTTTATTCTTAAATTATTATAATCAGAAGACTACCATTCCTTGTCCATAACTTTCGTGCTCTAGAAACTCAACAGATTTTAAGCTGAGTTTTTGCATTAGGCACTTGATAAAAGTTCGTATTATTCAATAGAACTTACGATAACACGCCGTTTTCTTTGTTTACGGGCGATATTTTACAGTGGTGAGCGAGATGGCATATCTAATTACGGTGTTGTTACGAGAGCTTGTTTAGGCAAGTAGGTAATGACTGGCCACGTACGGCCAAGACATGACAATATAAGCAAGGGTTTCTTGTGTCCTGCTTGACCGGGGTATTTTATGTATTTATGGCGGTGAATGATTTTAGCCTCATGTGATTTTAGCCTCATGAATGATTTTAGAATGATGAATGATTTTAAAATGAATGATTTTAGCCTCAAGACGATTTTTGCGAACTTCTAGCAAATATTGAAGAGTTAGTCGTAGTACAAGCTTGAATATAGTGACTAGGAAATAAATTATTATGAATGATTTCTGATATAATCCAAACGAGTATTCATATTCATAGTAAGGAAATTATAATTTACTTTTAAATGTATAATAATTTTATTTATTTTTTAAACGAACAGGATATGTATGCTTTGTTAAACCTGAGTCCGTATTATGCACAAACAAGCGATTTTTAGAATTTGATTTATAATTGGTTGTCACATTTTGACGCCTGAACTTGTAATCGGTGCTTTGTAAAGATAGCGTAGCAGACCTCACAATACGAACATAGAGCCCGCAATTATCTCGATAAAATTTTTCTTCACTCGTGTTTCATGTAGTAAACCATGAACCAGGGTAAAATTACATAAGCCTGTGTTAAATTTTCTCCCTAAGTAAGCGATTTAAAGTCGAGTTCATTTCTGCGGACACGGAGAGGCAGACCAGGCATGCATGTGCTCGTCGAGAGCAGTTCAGCGGCTAGGGTCGCCCTCCCCGCTGAGTGCCTAGTGTGATGATCGATGTATGGCCATGAAAGTGAAAGCATCATGAAATGATGATGAGTTAGGCCACGCAGGTGCGGACACAGCTTCACGGCTGACGTTCATCCTCAGTGAATGTTAAAATGAAGTAGAGAATTGGTAAAATATAGTAAGGATTGCTTATGTCGCAGGTGCGGACACAGCTTCACGGCTGACGTTCATCCGCCATGAATGTTAAAAGGATGTGTAGAGAATCGGCAAAATATAGCACGGATTGCTTATGTCAATATTTGCTGTTCGGTGGCACGAAAGAGTACGTGACTTAGTTTGATTAAAGCGAGAAATGAATTTGATTGAACGAAGTTACAACGACGAGAGCTCTTCTATTCATGATTCAGCCCTCGTGGATTCTGCAGGTTTCACTTCAAATTTTTACGTTTAATAATAATTTAGCAATTGATTGGACCGTTTAATTTTAAACCCATCATGAAATTTGAAATTGGTAACAAATATATGCCATAATGTATATTTTGTATATTTTTTACCCGTACGACGTTTCTCTTATAAATGCCGATTGTAAGTACTGCCTGCGTGATAAATGCTGATAGAAATGAGTTTTGACCGTGATAAGCATACCCTATGAGGATTCTGAGGCATTTTAAAAGATTCTTTTCGTAATATTTTAGTTTATGAAAGCCATGCAAATAGAAGCGTGGTTTTTGTAGGTTATTAGGCGTTTCGAAAAATTCAACACAAGAAGTAATGAGTAAAGTAGAATTATGACATCATGAATTCAAAATAATAATAAAAGTCCATGAGCCAATAAAGTACACTATAAAGTCTACTAATGACCTGTGCTTTGCTGTAACCATCAGAGGAACGAACATTGTACCATTACAAAACTCTGTCCCGTAAATTGGATAGACAAACATAAAATAATATAGGTGAATGAATTGTTAAATTGCATTCACTTTAAATAAAGGAGTGAATGAAATTGACTCGATAATGACAGAAAATTTTAAACCACTTCCATTTTCTCGCAACCCCCACAAAAAATCCTACTTCGCTTGTAAATTGTTGATTTCCTAGAATCACGGAGTCAAAATTTACCTTGAGTGCTGAAAAGAAGACCACTCTTTATAATTTGAGGAAAATTTTCAGTCTCGGCCTCATTACAAAGCTAATTATTTTGATTGTGTTGCGCTAGCATCAAGCGCTGAGGTCGCGCGGTTCGTGGGCGCCGCAACAATTAAGCGCCGTAGGGAAATTGTCTCGTGTCAGCGATACGGCCGCCCGTGGTAGGCGGCTGGCCGACGATGGTTAGATCATAATTTTAAGCGATGAGCCACGGCTCACGATTGCGTGTTGGTGAAAATCTGCCAGAAATACTGCCCAACGACAGCCAATTGCTTATGCATGAACTTGTTCATGATACGCAACGCCGAACAAGTTGTACCTCATTTAATATGCATAAGAGATGTGGCAGAGATGGAGCGCCGAATTATGCCCGAGTGCCCAACAACGAGTTTCATTATAACGAAGAAACGGCTGTGATGCTCCAGAAATCTTGCCCGCTTGGGAAGCAACTTGAACCTCTACATCATTACTAAGGAATTCGTTTTTCGCACTGACCTTATTCTTGAGTCAATTTTCCCGATTTTATTTTATATGTACGACAAATTTCATCAACATATTCAGATTGTCAAGGATAAAAAAATGGTTTTAATACAGAATGCCGAACTTTTTCGCCAGCAAACTGCCTCAAAGCTAAGATTAACTCACAACGTTTAACATTATACAACCTCTTACGATGCAATGTGAAGCATTTCCAACAACGGGAGCATTAATTGGACCGACGACCGCCTCCAGCCTGATGATTTTATACAAAGTGCATAAAAAATACGAATATTACTCCATAATTTATGAGCTGTGGTACACATAGAAGTTTCAGATACCGCCTCAGTGATCCCTGGGCACAGCTCCTTTGATTGCATATGCTATTCTTGGCGTAGTTTGGTCATTATTTCTAAAGCAACAGCGCAAGTGTGTACGATATAGCTAAGTTGAAGTTCCCATCAGAATGTATTCTCTTTGTATACTTCCCTTCAAATGAACATAATTTCTTTTCGATATCTAAAGAGTGCTTCTCATTTGAATCATATTGGAATAAATTTACCATTCTAGTCATGAAGGAAGTAACGATGATTCTCTAGCAGTCTCCATGAATTTCAAAAATCACACGATTGAAATGCATTAATGATTTCAATATTTCATTCTAGTCACTCTATAACTCCATTTTATTCACATCTATTAATAGTGAAAATTTAATTCTGCGTCATAATATTTACAATAATTAGATCGTTGTGATAGATCGATTAGATCGTTTGTGATCGTTAAATATAAGTTGTGTTCCACTTTTTTCATGATGGTAAACATCTCGCATGCTTTACTTCGCTTGTACATATCTCGCATGCCTTACAAAATGTTCCGCCTGGAAGTAAGGTGTAAAATTCGACTAAGAAATTGAGCGTATAAATAATTACCTTCTGACCCAAAAAAATTGAAGAGGGAAAGGGTGAACATAGTGTAATATTATTCGTAAATTTCTTCACTGTATTGAAATTTTTAATTACAGGTATGCCTTGGAAATTGCATTGCATTTATTTTTAAATGCAATGGCCTGATCAATCATGTGCGGGAAGTGGGTTCATTTTTTCATTGAACTTTCAGGAGAATATTTGAGAATGGAATATTTTAGAAATCAAAAACTTTTGCAGTAATCGTATGACTATTATAAGCTTTAAATCACATAGAATAAAAATTAATGAATCAAATGGGAAAGTAATTATTGACTTAATGAGGTGCCTTAATTGTGCTGAAAAACCACAACAGCTCCTGACCTTTAAGTACGTACGACATCAATGCCTGGACAGCAGACGCCTAATTAAGAAGGAAAGTTCCTTTCATCGCAGAAATTACTTGTCCAGTTCATTAATAGCTTACAATGTAGGAACGAGATGAGGTTGTTGTCAAAGTGCTGGTGGCAATTCTTCTTTTTCTGCAGAGCGGCTGTCAAATCTGGGAGATTAACAGCTTCCATAGTCGGGCCTTCGAGAAGCGTACCTGAGAGCAGCTGTGCAAGTAGTGTCGAACTTGCGTACAAGAAGAGTATTGAAAAATGTAACGTACTGTATATGCGTTTGAATTGGTTAAACATTGCGTGAAAAAAGTCCCAAACTTTATTCAAATTAGTGCTATACGCACGAGTTATAACGAAATATAACAAAAGAAAGAAAGAACAATTAACAGAGGTATGAATCAAATAAAGTAATTTATAATAAAATAATACCCTGGAGAAGACACTCTAAGACTATTAGCAGGCAAAAGCACAGCAAGTAATCAGGAAAGAATTTTGTCGGGATGTAGAAAATGACAATATAAAAAGTAAAATGATCGCCTTAATTGAACATTTTATACATGCTGATTATTTCTACACAAATGAATGATAAAATGTAAAAAGGAAATTGAAGAGTTTTATTGAAAGCAGTGAAATCCTAATGCAAACAGGTTATTTTAATCTTGTTATATACTTTGACTGTAAACCATAAATTAGGCTTGCAGTCTGTGTATCAATACCAGTGAAATGTCTCATTATAAGAAAGCAAAACATCTTTTCCGGAATAATTGTTATATCTGTTCCAGCAAATGTGACCTGGCATCGTCGCCGACAAATTCACGATGTTCGTCGTAACATAATATTTCTTTGTGAAGCTCCATTTAATCAGGATTTCATAAGCCCCATGACTTGAAGGACCCTTGTAAGTTTCAGTTCTTTTGGCCCTTCTCATTCACATTAATTATTCGACAGAACTCTACACGTATCGACTTTGTAGGAGAGTCCTCGTGTGTGACAGCCTGAGATTCCCTGCATTATTATTGTGCCGCTACCTCGGCTCTCACCGCTCCTTCAATAGCCAAGTCAACGCTCCTGATTAATTGCCTGCATGTTGATATGTAAAGACAAATAATTCCTTTAACAGTCTAATCTAATTTTTCTTCTAGTGAGGAAAAAACTCAACAGAAAACTTATCACAGATTCGTTCGAAACTTTTAGCATCTAGGTCAATTGTGTTCGAACGAATACAAGTCCATAATTAGTCTTAGTTCCAGCTTCAGAGAAGATTTTTCACTCAATTGTTGCAGGAAATGAGCAAAAAAATTTTGAATGTAACGTTATCTTATTATTTGAATTATTCTGGTTTATATTCATCATCCGGGGAATTAAAATTTAACTAAATCATTTGATCCATATTTCCTCCTTCTGCATAAGTCTATTCCTACATTCTATCATTTTCAAACTTATGACATGTTTAAATTTTCCGCAGTATCACCGTGGCAGAATATTTTCGC
The DNA here is from genome assembly GCF_000764305.2 of Hyalella azteca. NCBI lineage: Eukaryota > Metazoa > Arthropoda > Malacostraca > Amphipoda > Hyalellidae > Hyalella > Hyalella azteca. Next base: position 124,629 of record NW_025941424.1, read on the forward strand.
CTTCACATCCCTCAAGTTTTCTATTTCTAGTGCATTTATTCCAAAGATTTATTATCCGTATCCATCTATTTAATGTTCGTCATCCTCACGTTAACTTCTTGCTTTCCTCAGATCGAAACAGTACCTCGGATCCAACAGGGAGGATTGAATTAATAATCCTGACATTCATTTGTCATTCATTCATTCCATCGTGGCCTGGGACTGCTACGTCCGAAACAAATACTAGGGATACGTAAAATTTTTACTCTCTTTTTCTCATACTCAATTCAATTCAATTGAAATATTTTTCGAGCCCACTGATCTGTTATGTTAAATCCATGAAATATATGTCGCAGAGTTTACTCAGGTGTCTCGCTATTTCTCGACTCCCTCAGCATTGTCTTTTAATGAACCAATTATAATTAATAACGCGTCATGAATGATTCACCTTAATTCTGATCCACCTGTTATGACCTTTTACGCAGCTTTGTTCTGCTTATCCCGGACACTAATTCTATTGAGGCGCCGATTGCTTCCATTATTCATATCGCCATCAGACTTAACGCTATTCAATTTCCAAAGTAAAATTCTCTTCGAATACTGAAACTAAGCTCATCAAGTCTTATGTTATTATTCATATAACCGTTCGTGATGTGGTGCACACACACACACGCATCACACACACTGATGATGTTCACTCACATCATCTGCTCATACTTGCGTCAAATCTATTGAAGCGATGTATTTATTTATTCATTATTCGTTTACTTAAACTTGCGTTTGCTTATACTTGCGTCAAATCTATTAAAGCGATTTATACGTTTATTCATTATTTGTTTGCTTAAACTACTCCTATATCTCAGGCTCTACACTGCCAGCGCATTGAGCTCCACTGAACTCTATTGCTGCGAGGTCGCTGGCTGAAGCTTGTGTCCGCTCGGCCACTCGTGAAATTAAACAACACTTAGGCAAATAATGTGACGCTTTGGGCCCTCTAGCAGACTCTCTCAATTGCTACTGGCTCACACTCACCAAGCAGACTGCTGGCTTCCTCGCCCTCGGTCGCCCGGCTGCTGATATCAGTACATGGAGCGTAGCAATATATCCTTGGGGCTTACATGACAATTAGAGCATATGACCCTGACTGGCTCCTGAGGGAGGATACATACATCATTCTTTACAGTGAATAACTTTTTGTCTTGGATGGCAAAGCAATTTTTCCTCCAGGTTAGAAACAAACTTCGATCATTCTGTGGAATGAATTTCTCAATATAAAAACCTCCCATTTTGAACCATCATGCATATTAGCAAAAAATCAATCATTTAATATAATCTTGACGATAATTTTTCTCCTCTTAATCAAAATTTATGATGGCATTGATGCTTTTCAGACTTGTTGTTGATCTAGCACACCTCCAACAAAAGAAGCAAACCACGTCAGCAAACAGGAAGAAGCAGTAAAATTCCTTCCCACTCCACTAATTTTCCGATTATCTCAACAAGAGTATCATTGGTATAATTGATCAAGTGAATGTGAGAGGGAAATGTAATTTTCTGAAAATTTATGTAGTTATCGTTACGCTTGAAACAGAACCTAGATCGTGAATGAATTGAAGATATAAGGGCATATATAGTCCACATAAGGCTGAATAGGCTATATATTTGGTAGGGCTGAATGATTTGAAGACAATTATCTGAAGAAAATTGAGCAAGCGACAGCGACCGTACCTCCGTATTTTTTTCAGCTTCCTTCAGATATCTACAAGGATCTCATATGGTTTTTAAATTAATATTTTATTTTATGATTATCTAGGGAACCGAAATATCAAAGATTCAGGTCTTATGCACAGAAAGTTGGCTACGTTATGGCCAAACTATTGAGTTGTTTTTGCATAAATATAATGCCAACAAGCAGCAATACGCCTCAGAGGAAAACTTTCCGTAAAGAAGTGTCAAGAGTTACTAGGAAGACGACATCACCTGGTTTATATGAATTAATTTGAGCCAATCACAGCGCTAATAGAGACTGAAGAAATCCTGTAGGTAAATTTTGTCCTATATTCCGCGGTCAGTGTCACTAGACCAACAATGAGGGTGTTTGGCTGTAGCATCGATAAATAGAACGAGTGTGTCGAGGGCTGGAGTGTCTGACATCACGGCTGAATCAGTCACCACTGACAGCGTGATAGGAGAGTGGGTTCATAGCTTATGAAGGAATATCGACTACGGCGACCCAGCAATGCAGCGCATGAAACATGGCAATGTTCCACCCTCGGCCACTACTCCCGTATGCAGGGCGCTCATGGACGCAAAAAAAACTGCCTTACAAATGTATTGAGTGTATCGTCGGAATGTTCCTCAAGGATGTTCGATATAGACGCTGCAGGGAAGGAAGTTTCAATGTAGTATTGAAGAAACTCATCTCTGCGCTGCTCTTTGATAGTTGGAATGTTATCGCATTTTTTTATGCATCCTCGAGGAAAATTAAAAATTGGACTTACTCCGTAGCCAACGCTTTAATTTCAATTAATAGAGTTGAGAATGTAATGTGAGAATATAACCAAATTTATCTAAGGATTCTTCTCTTATTACTTTTTTGCTAGCATTCAACAACACACGACAACTCAGGTTGTGTGTGTTATGACAACTCAACGACAATTTACCTAATTTTTTTTGTCCATCTACTTTTGTGTTATATCATATACTGATTTTGAAAGGTCGAAAATTATCCCAAACGGTTATGAAAAAATTTACTTGTGTATATACATAGCTTAAATATTTTTGTCGGCACTGATACTGGAATCCCACCATATAATAAAATTGTGAACAGAAACGAGAATCAGAGACGCTCAGGCAGGATTTATTCATGCGTGCGCTGGAAGAAGCAGTACCTTAAATTTACGCTGTACTGATAAAAACTTTCATGCTTCCAACATCAAAGTGGAAATTGAGAGACGATTCTGGTACCTGATGTCGCATTCGTCTAAGCGTGGATACGTAACTTACAATATGAATTATTGTAACTTGACCATTAGCGATTTGTAACATGTACACGTATACCACAATTGCACTGAAATAAACTGTAGTTTATTAAGAACTGTAATGCACAGAACTAATTTTAGAGATAACCGAGGTGGATAGTTATTAATATAAATGATGATGCACTATCATGACTGTTATAAATGTGCATAGAAGTACAAAATCCAAGACCAATTAGAATTTTTATAAAATATTTTCCCGTTTTTTGTTTGATCTCAAATTACTTAACACTGAATATTTGTCCCGATATGTACCATATTGTTCATGGAATTTACTTGACTTAATGATACTTAATGAACAAGTATCACTTGCTCGACGAGACAGCGTCTGTGTGACGCAAGACACGAGCATGGTTGTGGACCTCATCATCGACCGCTCCGGACTCGTGAATTAATTATGGCGCAGTGTTGAAGCTGTTACGTTATGTATTGAATGGCTTATTTGGCCTAGTTATTTAGCTGTTCTGTAAGTAGTTCACTTCTTCCTATCATCTATACTAATATAATTTTTATTTCTTTAGTAATATTTTTAGACTCTTGCTTACTAAAAAGCCTTAAATTTTGCATGAAGACCTTATGAATTCCGACGTTCCTAACTCACGGAAGGATGCTCGCACTGTACTACGTGTTGCTCGCACTGTACAATGTGTTCCTTGCACTGTACAATGTGCTACTAGCACTGTACAATGTGTTGCTCGCACTGTACAATGTGTTGCTTACACTGTACTACGTGTTGCTTGCACTGTACAATGTGTTACTTTCACTGTACAATGTACTACTCGCACTGTACAATGTGTTGCTTGCACTGTACAATGTGCTACTCGCACTGTACAATGTGTTGCTCGCACTGTGCAATGTGTTGTTCGCACTGTACAATGTGCTGCTCGCACTGTACTACGTGTTGCTCGCACTGTACTATCTGTTGCTCGCACTGTTTAATGTGTTGCTCGCACTGTACAATGTTTGTCTTGGCATCTTGGTAATTGGTATTTGTTTCGGACGTAGCAGTCCCAGGCCACGATCCGCCCTCATTTGGGCCAGCTGATGCACGATGCTGTTGCTTGCATCTCGCCGCTGATAGTGTTGCAGGGGAGGTCGATCTGGGAATGTGCCCAGGAACACGTCCAGTTGTCTCTTGAAGGTCTCCAGGGTGAACTCCCCCTCTCTTAGATCCCTTGGTAGGACGTTGAACAGCCTTGGCCCTGTCTCTTATACACATCTAGATGTGTATAAGAGACAGATTGAGCGAAAAACGAAAATATAAAATAAAAATTTCTCCAGCCTACGAAATGTCGGCGGAGCTAATGCCGCAAAACGCCAACCCGCCAAGCCACCTGTCGTCAGACTACTACATGAATTGAAATTACAAGGTCTTATGTGGATATCAGTGATATTGTTATATGCTGATATTATGAGGTGAATCTACAAAATATAAGAGAACTCATGTACATTAGTATTAAATCCTTTATTGGAGGCATTGAAATGCTCGAGCGACTGCTTATATAAGAAGTGAGTTAGCATATTGCGGCGGATAGTTTGCACCAAAAGTATAAATAGAACTCATTGGAATATGTTTTATTCAGTGAGTTAAAACATTTAAGTTGCAAAGTTGAATTTAAATTGAGAATTTTGTTTACATTTTTTCTTTACGGATAAAAAATGTAGCGGTTGCTATGTCCCATTTTTAATTCATTTTATTTCTTTCAAATATCACACGATGCAAAAATAATTCTAAAGGAAATAAGGTAAAAGGATAGAAGTCGCCCTTCAAAGGCGACCTAACTCGTCATGAACACGAAACATTGCGTCTGTTCCAAATATTCCCATTTCGTGTCGAAGTGAATTGGGCATGCGTGATCAAAATAAATGTCAACTTTGACGCATAGATTATAATTAAGCCAACCTACGTGCGTAGGTTGGCTTGAAGTTCGAAGTGGAAGTTCTAGGCAACTTTAAGTTAAATTTAACACATTATTTCAATTTCGTGATATTCCGAAAGCTAAACGCTATGTCAAAGAAGAACCAGTTAAGGTATTTAAGATATCACCTATCACAATTATTAATCAGGTGAGGCTATTGAATTTGACGAGTCTGAAAATTAAAACTAAAACTCACTCCATATCGTGCATTTATTTGACGAGATGAAAACATCTGTCGCGACTAGACACAAGAAAGTGAAAAAATATACATTGTGGTTCACTGGTGATTACGAGTGTGAAATGGGCAAACTCTGCATGAAGACTGTCGTTTACTGAGAATATGGCGGAGGATTCTTAAGGTTCGGCTGGAGATGGCGTGTTGTGGACGAATAATCTTCTCCGCCCGTTTGAGTGAAGATCTCGGAGATTTTGTGCCAGGATGAATGGACCTCAGAGATTGCAGAATCTGATACCTATTGCGTGTGCAAAGGTATGAAACGTTGAGTTTTTGCTCTTGGGTATCGAGAAAGAACCTAATTCTTGCAAAAAAATGAAAAATTTTCTGTTTTGGATTTAATGAGTTATTAGATATTTTGATCAGTTAGATCATTCACAGAAATTTTATGTGCAGAAAAAAATGTGTCCAAACTTGACTAATGCTTACTTGTACCGACTTGCAGTCAAATAAACTAAGTAAATAGTTTGACTGTGTATAATCCAATAAATAGCTAATAATCAGTATAAATAAGAAGTAATTAATTAATTTTACTGTACAGTATTGCAATTCTGCTCATGTGCTATTTCCGTTTCAGAAACATGTTCGAACTTAACCCTGTAAAAAATCTCAACTAAAATGTCTTCAAGACAAATAATCAACAGTAAAACTACCCCGTAATCCACGCCTTCAATAAATTATTTCTGAGAAATACCTTTCATACCCCATTTATTTTAAAATTTCTTATAGACGTCTGATCACGGCCATTTACCGTCATCCTCTCAACAAACAGCAAACTGTACCAGCCATCGAGCTCGTGCCGACGCCTGGGCAGACGTCGTATCGTCGATATCGCACCTGTCGCCTCGCTTGATCAAGCAAGCCCTTGAGTTCAAATTTCTCGTGTGATAAAAGCCTCGCGTCTAGATCCAATTTGCGTGAGTGAATCAAACTTTGGCCATCGCCTGCCGTTCCAATTATTGTAATGTAGGGGCTCTGACGTGCGAGAGAGCTTGGCTAGACTGATTCCATTTTTTCTCAGCGTTCATCGAGGATCTTTTGCTGAGATGGATTAAGAATAGAGCAGAAAAAGATAAAAACCTTTGAAATTTTTCTATCGTTATTCAAAATAATCTGCTATTGTCAAACCTCATTTTTCAAAAAATAAAAATCACTAAAATGCTGTATGCTTTGTTTAAGTAATTACGGCATTTTTATCGTATAAATGAATATTATTAGCAGTTATTGGTCTGTACGACGCAATATTTTGATTTCCCATCATTAACGACGTCCACGAGTTTGATCTTAAGTCAATGTAGTGAAGCTTTTGGCTGGTTTTCCTATTGCATGATGGTGAATAACGGGAGGAGATGAAACATCCATCAAGTACTTGTAAGAAATTCGCTCTTTGATTTTGCAATTCCTCTCAATGCGTACTGCATAAGTTGCAGAACATATGAGTTAACAACTATAGATTCATATATCTATTAAATAATCTCAGAACTAATTGAAGAAATTAGCGAAATGCATATTGGTTCTTCAATATTATTAGCTCTAGAAAGTCCATTGATTTTTAAAGATAATTCAGTACTTTATTTTTGAAAAAAAATTCGTACAATAACAGTACGAGAACAGTTTCTCATTCGCATAATTCCTCTCGAATTAAAAGAATTGTGTACCGTTAGGTAAATAATAATGGAAGCTTGAGAATAATTTTCACATGGTAGGGTAAACTAGACTACTAACACATGACGTGATATCACACTGTAATTATATAGTACTTTATTAAAATCGCCAGCGTACCGTGCACTTGTGCACTAGTATGACATGTAGCGCGGGCAGCATGATTAGTATTGTCAGAATATTTCTATATTCAGAAAAGTGATGAATTCTACAGCTTCTGTGAAAAACCTAAAGCTTGATATAAACACTGGCAACAAAAAGCCACTATACGGAACAAATTATTTTCATAGGGTTCAGGCATAGTGTTCAATCAGGTCACTTCATTGCTATATTATTTTTTAAATTAAACGCGCTAAACTTCCGGTTGCAGGAGAGAAATTGTGCACAAAAATGGCAATGGAATAATGCGCTGTTGAAAAGAATGCTTGAGATGCGTGTAAATAATGAAATTAGTGCATCATATTGCAACAAATTAAGATTAAATTGTTCGTTTTTGCAGCAAATTTATTTTATTATTATGAAACTTAGTTGGTCGATGTCAGGCAGAAAACGGAAGCGAAGCTCAAGATGATGAATATTGTTCACTGCAATATTCAGTATCTAAATAATTAACGAGACATGGCTTCTTAACTAATTTAACAAGCTTATTAACGTGGCGAGAATATAACGATTTGGTTTAGATTTTCATGCCATCTTTTCACAGAATTACCATTATCTACATGACGAAATGAACTGTCGTGTATGATCACACCTAGGGTGTTGTGTTTTTAACGACTCTTTTAATTTCCAACACGTCTAAACATAAAACTCATAAGCAATTTAACTACAAAAAACTTAGTAATTTTTTGTTAAGGTAATCTTTGAAGTTGACTGCTCCACCAACGAGCAGTAAAGTTCTTCGCACCAGCACCTCACAGACGCCAAACTCGCTACGCGTTCACGTGAAGGCTCCCCAGCGGCACGCGATCTCAGCGCTTATGCGCAGCACGCGCTCGTAATTTTTGCGTTCCGCTCACTTTTACGAGTCGCAAAGCTTAGCATTCAGCTAGCAGATCGTTTTTTTACATTCGAGCTTACTTTTATGGGAAGAAAACATGCGACAAAATCATAATATGAGAAGCTTAGAGGGATGATCAACTATTCTCGTCGAAATGTTCTTCCGGATCTTACTCAAAAGTAGAGGCGAGAATAAAGTATCCGCCATCAAAACTATTGATTTATTGACATTAATAGCGCATGAATATCACTCCAAACTCGTGTTTAGTAATATGTTTATGTACTATATAGATGCGTCGTAGTTTAATTAAAAACAAATTGCCTTTTCCCCAAAATAGCCACCAGTAAAGAAAACGTGTAACAATTTAAATTTGATCGGAGTTAAAAAAATTTTCAATGGTGAAAAGTCCAAGAATCACCCTTTTAAATGTTTCCTGATTTTCACACACATTTTGGAACGCCAAAAATACCATGATTCACGTTACTAGAATACTGTTTATTATCAAGACTCGAGCACTGTTCTCATAATCTATTCGTAACAAATTAGTGAATATTGCATCCTGGTGTGAGGCACTACAGTTAGAGAGGCAGCTTACTTGATTTGAAGTTTACGGTAGGAATTTTCAGTTTTTGCCGTGTAGGAGTTGAGCGGCGCTCGGCGGGTATTGTGAAAGTTTGGCTAAGGCGCATACATTAGCAGTTGTAAGCTCTCCGGAGGCACGAACATTTTTGCATGAGTCAGCTTACGAGGACAGACTTCCAAAAAGGCTTTTTAGAAGACGGAACTTGAGCTGCCACGCTTATTGGCAGCCGGCCGATTGAAGGAATAAAGCTTGGAAAGCCCGTCTACTAGCGAAAGCTAAATGGCTTCTGCCCAAAGTTTTACAATGCAAACAGGAAAACTGTACAAGAGAAGTAGACATGCGAACACCGTTTTGTAGTCCTGAACTCAAATATTAAAACAATGTTAAAAAAGTTCTACTTACATCGTTGTTCATAACATTTAACTGGGATTATCCATAACGCTAATTAATTAGTCTGATTTAAAAATTACTGGAATAGAGCTGGCACGTAAGCAAGTGAATAAAAATAGAGATTATAGCAAGATATGCACTGTAGCTAATTGAAATTGGACTTTTACATTTGGAATTGTGAAAAAGTATATCTGGCATGGCGTATCAATAATGCACTCGCATATAACCTTAAATTTAAGAAAATATTGTGAAATAGTTTGTCACTTACATTCAACTGTGGAATGGTTTGAATGTCGACTTTGCGGACAAACATTGACAATAATTAATGCTTCAATGATTTATTGGACATTGTTGATGTTCGGCTTGATGAAACGTTGATGTTGAACAATTATTAAGTCTGTTGTTGATCGTGTGTTGACGCAACCATTTATACCTTGATTGTATTGAGTAATACGGCCAGATAATTCGACTAAATTTACTGTTGAATTAATTACCGCGTCATTCAAAGCAGCAAACTTTTAGCATTAAGATTGCACTGTTGCGTTAAAATTGAGCGAGCTTCCAAGAAATATGTGATGTTGTAAATTTTAGCCTTAAGACTGAAAATTAATACGACATGAAATTGCTCTGACAGCATCTCATATTATATTTACAGTGGAAAACTCTCGAGTGCATTTATTTATCAATTGGGTGAAAGGCTTACTAGATTAGAAAGGCTTAGTTCAGCGACAAAAAACTCAACTTTATGAACTAAACCTTCATGTTTTTCAGGTACCAATCGACCATTGTAATAGTTTATCACCTTAGAGCCAGGCGCTTGATTGGGATGATGGACGCAAGTGCTGCAATAATCTAAATAGATACGCAGAATAAATTGTAATGATGTACATCCCTTTCAATCAAATTAATCAATTAGGAAGTAAAATTTGTATGGTTTATGATTGTTTGAAAATAAACGTTGTCTCATAAACACATATTTTTAAAAAAAACTCTTAAGTTGTTTAGCAAAAACAAGTGAAATAAATACCATGACGTCCCTATTATTCCTTTTGTGTCAGAAATAACAATAGTCAACATACTAACTACTACACATACTAACCACAAACCTACACATACTAGCCACATACTAACTACACTACTACACATACTACACATACTATAGTTAGTATGTGGCTACACTAACTACACTACTACTACTACTACACATACTAGCCACATACTAACTACACAAACTGAAGTGAAGCGGCAAGAGGCACGTAACCGTAGAGATGCTCGGCAAGGACGCAATGCATGCGAGTTAATTCCAGGCAGCAATTACAAGACGCATCACGCCTGAGCGCGCGTCCAGAGCTCGCCCTCGCGTAAGCCATTTCCTGTGCCATGCCTGCATCGCTGCCGCTTAGCAACACCTCAACTCCTTCCTCTCGCAGCCGTCACTACTCGTGCAAAATTTATCTGATCGTTGAATACATAGAATTGCAATATGTAGAGACGCTAGCATGATTTGAAATAAACTAAATCATAGAATATAGAAGCAGATAGGACCGGTAAACACATTGTATTGAGTATTAAAGCAACAACTAAATTTATTCCAAGACTTTTATAGTTAATTAAAAACTATATGCAGATACAATAATTGTACAATCAATTAAGCCGCATCATTTGAAATACTTTTTTTTAGTTTTATCCCCTTCATTCAATTACCTTGATAAAAAAAGAAACGTGTAGCTAATTTTTCACACTTCATGTACTATTCAAACGAAATTGCATAAGAATGGAAACATTTTGAACTCGATTTCGAAATTCCAGAAATAAAAATTTTTGGGTGCAATGGCTTCAAAACTGTAATATTCTGTGATAGGAAAAGGGAATAATTTCCCATATTAATATAAAGGATATCCATGAACAGGTTCAATTTAAGTTTCCAGGCAAGTTTTCTGCCCTGACTATTCTCTGCATAACGACATTTTAACGGTTTGCGTTAAGGAAATAAATTAAAAAATATAGAGTCTACTTCGGGATTTAGAGCATTTTCTTCAACGTGCATGGTTAATGCGCAATTTTTAATGAAAATTCATGGGTAAGCCGCATATTAGCTACTGTCTTGAAATTATACATGCCGTGACCAGGATAATGGACTCCTAGAATCAACCATTAAGAAGGTAAAAGATCTGGGAAAATTGTGCATTCTGGGTACCTGGCACTATAGTATCTCCAGCAACCATGCTATAGCGAATGTTTCTCCGTAAAAGCGAGGAACTACTGCCGACTTATTCATGTGTTTTTGATGTCACGAACTGCAAGCCATTTGTCTGTCATGTACAGTAATCAATTAAAGAAAATGTCGATTTACAAAGACTGCTTCTTAGCGATACATGCGGGGGAAAAGATCGAAAATTTTTATTTCAGTGCTTAATAATTTAATGGCCTAGGTTTCCAAACAAATTATTTTGTATATAACCGAGCTAATGGTTTGAAATTCTACACATGTTAAGCTAAAAAGCTAAATAACTCGCTTCCAATGCACTTCGTGCACGAAAAAGAAGTGTGCTCCTTTCAATAAAATTTTTCCAAATAAGAGCGCGAAAACATCGTTTCTCGTTGTTCGTTTTCATACTCGCAATTATATATATGCACGCAGTGAGATTTTAATCTCGCATCAATTCAACTCTAACTGCTTGATTTCCAGCAGTGTCATTACCCCTAGTATTACCCGAGAAGCTGCTGTATGCTTTCACGAGCTTTTTTATGACGTGCCGAGTACAATTTTCTCGCCATGTGTTTTCATCAGTCTCTTGACGCCCTCAAAATTTCTACTCTAAATTTGGACGTGAATTTCCATTCAGAGCGAGCATTTAGACTGCTCCCTGCTCTCGCGCATCGCTTGTGCGTTTCAGTTTTGAAAAATGTGTTTGGCACTTTTTTTATTATTCAAGTTTGCATCAATGAACAGAAAATTATTATTATTTACAATAACAAATATTGACTCATTTTGGTTTCAAAGAAATAAATTACTTTCTCATTTATGTATTAGTTTTGGAAAGGGATGAAAAAAAATTAAATAAATTGTGATCCGCAACATGAGTGTAGAACTTATTTCTTGACCTTACCTAGATTTTTAAACAGTAAACAGCTCGGAGCTAGATTCTCCTCTTATTTTGTGCATGGTCCAGATTATTAAAAAAAATATTTTGTGTGACCTCTATCAAGTCGGTGGTGATGCTCTCATATTTTCTAAAACCTAGATGGGAATGAAAATCAGGTAACGTGATTTGTATTATATTATTACCTATATGACTAACGTAAGGAATCTAGAAATGCTATGATATTGTAAAAAGGGAATTTATACCAAAGTTGGTTAATGTGAACCATAGTAGTCGTGTTGTTGGAACTGATGCAATTGGAAAAAACGAAAGCACAGAGAATCTCGTAGTAGCGGAGTTAGTCTTGGCATAACGACACATAGTATCCTACCGCTCTATTCTGTTTTTTATTAACTTATATTCATTCAAAGTTCTTCAGTATTATGATTGTATTTATGAATATACCTTAAAAAAATTTAAGTTAAACCATTTTTATACTGTTTAATTCCAAATCGTTGTGTTGTTCGAACAGTTGAGTTGCTCCGTGAAAGTCGACGTGGAGATGAGACCACATCATGATCAGGACCACGACACTCTGCGTGCGATGGAATTGATCGGAAAATGACGCGACTGTAAAAAACTATGCAGCCGCAACTATGTTGCTGCGGCTCGTGCTCTCGGCAGTCATTTATACGTATCGGTGAGGCGCATACAGCTATGACTTTTTCTTTCATGTCGCGATTGCCCGTACCATCTGCATTTGAATGATCTTTTGTGTTTCGTTATGGCTAGAAAAATCCCGTGACTGCAAAAAACTATGCAGAGGCACGTAACTTTATTCCAGCTAAGAGATTACCATAGAAATGTCAAAGACATGCGAGTCAATCTCCATATTGAATGTCCATTATCTCAATATTGTGAATGTAATGGGGTATAATATAGCTTTGGCTACTTAATTGTGGGCTGCCGCCGCAGTTGACAATACAAACATTACACGCCGTATTGAACTCACAGGGCGCTTGGAGATGAAACAGTCAGGCATAATTGTTCTAACGGACTGATACGGCCAAGTTGGCGTTCTTATTATATGTATGTACTTATTTATCTGCGGATTGTCAAGCCTCGTACCCTTATAAGTTGGCCTTGAAATCTCTACGTTTTTGTGTGACTCGTCGCCATATCACCAGCGTCATTTGCTCTTTTTTCGAGGTTTTTGACGCTTGTACTCTCAGTAATGATAGCGATTATTTCTTGGTTTCAGTGTGACTCGTACCCGCATCACTTCAGGTATATTCTTCAGGTTCCACCCTCAGTGGCTGCGTTTGTCCTGTCTGCACTTCGGAGCGATGTGTGACAGTTTCTCAACATAGTGTTAACATAACTCCGTTTGATCCTGCGTGCGAATGTATTTAGATTTTCTCCTCACTATCTGGCATGTTTGAGTCACATTTGAAAAGGCCGTCAATACTTAAGCGCTGCTGAACAATTTATTTCGGCAGTTGACAAACTTTTAACATTATTGAAAAATTATTCATGCAAGGTGATTTTTTGTATTAAAAAATTTGATGTTATAAATTCTTTAAGATATTCAAATAGTAAAATAAGCGAAAATAATCATTTTAGCTTCATCCATTTTTATTTAGTTATCTGCTTAAACGAGTAAGTTACCTACTGCGTCATTCATAACTATCCAAACTTTTTTATTTATTCTACTTACTGTTTATATATATTATTCGCTGTGTGAAAATAGATCCGTAAGCCACATTGGCAAATTCTTACGTTTGATTTACATTTTTATTTACTTTATTGAAAGCATTTATTTCAAGGTTATTTTGAATTTACTACATTAAATAAATGTGCAAGAATGCTGTCAGGGAATTAGTCCTGTTGAAGTTTTGTCAATTCAGTTTGTGATTAGCCCTGCCAACAATTAATTTTTTAACTTCATTCCCGTCTGCAATCAATTTCGTCCGTTCGGTTACGTTAGCGATGATGGCGCCGGGGCGCCCCATCAAATATTCACAAACAATTAAGTAAGAAGCGGCGATACTCGTTGGTTCTGATAGCTTCATTAGATATTTATTTAATTTTTGACGGGCGAATTCTGCCGTCCTAAAATTTTCATTGGAAACACAAGCAATTTTTCTGATGTTTTCAATATTGTGTTTGGTTTTTTGGTTACCCATTGCTAAGTTTTGCCGCGATTGTTCAGGATCTACATTCAACTTTTGGGGTAAACAGGGTTCAAATTCAGTAAAAATTACATATAATGTTCCATCAAAGCTCAGAATACAGGTTGCCGATAAGTAAATTGAGTTAGGTCGAAGGAAAACATGGGCTTCGATTTTTTTAAGCCAAGTAATCAAGTCGCTGTACCTGTTAGCTAAATAATTTGCAGTGACCTGAATAAATATTTTAGATTCACGAAATAAAAGTCTTGTTTCCATTGCATTCCAACGCAATTATTGTGCTACTAAACTTATTTACTGCATTTGTTCGCAAATTAATAATATAAATAGCTGCGTCATAAACAGAAGATTGTATTTGATTAAAGAAATATGATAAATAGATGTTGAAAGGCAGTATCCTTCTTCAATGGAAAGTTTGAGGGAACATGACGAAAATTCAGTTATCTCCAGCGTGGCCTGGGGCTGCTACGTCCGAAACTAAATATCATCAGTTTAATATCAGTTTAAAAATCATCACAAGATATCATGGGCTAACAACGAACTCAATAATTCATATCTGTAATTAATTATTATTTCTGAACTTTTTGACGATGGTAACGAATGCTTAAAAAATGAATTATTAACATTACACTTTTCCAGATTATTCACAAACCTTTGTATACAGAACATTTTCATCTATTTTTCAGACATATATATTTTCAAAAACTTATTTAGGTGATAGTTAACTTGACTTATAATAAAATTTCATCGATGTTCATTATTAAAATCCTCATCTGTGCATCAAAACTTATTTATTTTCGAGGTGACTTGAATTACGAGGACATCGACATTAAATGTTGATGACAAGAAAGTTTCTTTCTTGAAATTATTATTTATTATTCCTTATCCACACAAAAGACTTGAGTCTGATGACTTTTTGATGTCATGAAGGAGCTTTTCTATGCGGACGAACCCGTCCACTCCATAAAATTCCCAGACAAAATCTGATCAACTCTTGTTGGTCGATACTTCGCTTTGGTGAATTTTCCTGCATGTTTTACGTGCTATAGAAACAAAGGCCGTCTGTATTCGGAAGACGCGACAGGGGATGCTCTTTTTAGTAGCAAAAAAATGAAAGCTACGTCAAATTAAATATGTACATTTCTGGGAAGAATATATGTAGCTCACGTTCATATCAGCGTGCAAAAAGTTATTGAGGACGAAAATTAATTAAAATCCATACATCTTTAGCAGCACATGATAAGTAATATATAATTTAAGAAGAAAAATACCTCAACCTTCCTAGTTTATTGTTGCAGTTTTGTTTGCGTGTCGCATTTCAAGTATTTAAATGAATTAGGTGGGCAAGTAACCTTATTTGACAGTAAGTTTATAGCACCGCCGGACGCTCGCTTAGCGCGCTGAAAGTAAACCATTTACGGCTCACGAGGCGAGTAATTTTGTTGCCTAAAAAACCTACATCGAAAGAAAGCCAGGCTCATAAATTCGCATTTGTGGAGACTGGCTGCGAGTACGCGACGCGACTGGCGGCGGCGAATCAGAATTAAGAGTTCAAAACTTTGCGACCTTACAATGAGGACAACGGCAACAAGTTGTGGAAATAACAGAAGCTAAATTTAGACATTATTTCATTTGAAAAATGGCGACTGAGCTAATATCTTGAATTCCTTGGCTTTCAATAGAGTACATCAGTGGCAATGGCTAGGAATTGAAAGGAATTTAAGTTTACGATACTTAAGAGCGCTATTTTATTCAGTTTACGTGATTTTTACTAGTATAACTAAAATTTAAATGTCTCTGGCTCACGTGCTTGAATAAGAACTGTATTCTTCACAGCGATAGTGACGTCACGTTTAATAAAATAATATCCTATGCTATTATCGTCAAAAAAACCTGCAGCTGTATTGTGGTATACGAGTGAAACACATTAGACGGAATTCCCAATATACCATAGTTATATTGCAGCCAAACCCTCTGAAGCCATTCTATTATTCATAGAATTTACGTGATAAGAAAACACTCATCGGAAATTCCCTTATTTATAGCATTTATATTGCTGGGGTCGTAGCAGCAATACACTCTCCTATAACCGCGGTCGTAAATCCATTAGACCTCATTCAGAGGAAGAGACAAATTAAGCACCGTACAGAGAGCGCCACTCGCACTTCATCTCTGCGTCAGAAGAAGAGACAAATTAGGCACCGTACAGAGAGCGCCACTCGCACTTCATCTCTGCGTCAGGGGAAGAGACAAATTAGGCACCGGACAGAGAGCGTCACTCACACTTCATCTCTGCGTCAGAGGAAGAGACAAATTAGGCACCGCACAGAGAGCGCCACTCGCACTTCATCTCTGCTTCTGGCCGCCCCAGCGAGAGAGTGTCTCTGATTCGTGTGCTCTGAGTGCCTGGGAGCTTGATTGACGCATTCACTTCCCCATTAGCTTGGGAACGCGACTAGGTTGCCAAGTACTCACGTTATTTGTTCTGATCTTTCAATATGAATGAATATTCATGTATATAAAGCCATGAATAATAATTACCTGGATCTCCGTGACTTGGTTTATCAGTGGCTTCACTTTCATCAGCTGTTATGGACGACTGGGATGTTAATAATCCCTCGACATATTTCATCCGTTGAATAAAATAATTCTTTTCAGACGCACGATAGGTGATGACGTTGTTTAAAGTCTTAGTTTGTTCTATCATTGTGTTCACTTCAGATGTGCAACCGAAAAAAAACATGTGTCCAAAACCATTTGAATCTTCACTTCATCATCGTGATTCCATTTCTTTTCTAACTCAGTCGATATTTTTACATTACTTGACTACATATATTGCTAGTACTAAATCCTTCATGCTGTCCCACAAAATTTTTTGAATAATTATTTAAAAAGGAGGTAGAAAGTAAAAATATTTGAATCACAACTTGTTTACAGTGAGAGCTTGTAATGTTTGCATACTAATTTTGCCCTCTCTCAAAACAAGATATAGAGTTAATTTATAGGTTCATTCCAATATCAATCATGTATAATGTAGATTCAAGTTCATTGAAGAAAGGAAAAAATTATTTTCAAAGCCAATCATTTTATTGGCATGCATATTAATCAATATTCTTTTTTTAATTTGTTTATTTTGTGAGAGAACTAAATATCTAGGAAATGAATAGAGATATATTTTATTTCTAGAATATTTCCAAGTATTATTTATTACCTATTTTGCTTCAATGCTTTCATCAATTTATAAACTCTGAGTTTTAGTTCTGAGTTTGGCAAATTTGTTGCAAAACCTTGCCCAAGATTGAACAGCTTATACTTTATACCTTTGCATACATAAACATCTGGGTGGCATTCGCAGGTGCGAAAATTTACCTTTTTCATATTTAATTGGGTAATAAAACATAGAAACGAGTGATAATAACGATATAGACAAAAACAAGGTTAGTCACAGAAATCTGCTTTGCTGATATGTAGGTTACAAAATTTGAAGACTTGCCGTCTCGATCGCAGCATCTCTCATCTCCCTGCCTTCCCTTCTTGTCGTTTGGTAAATTTGAAGAAGCGAGTTCCTCTGACACACCCTAGCTGTACATGCAAATGTCACAGAGTAGTACGTGTGATGAGTGAGTACGTTTGATAAATTTATTCAAGTTTGCATATCAAAGAGGCAGGGCATAATATTCAAAACTATCTTCATGATGAAATCTTCATCTCAGATGCGATAGATTTCACACAGCAGCTCATGTTTTATTTCTCACTCTTTCTTCATAGCTTGTACTTATTTCGGCATTTTCGCGAAACTAATTTATTCCGCTATTTGCTGCCTTTTGTTTCTTTGATCTCATCCATTCATCAACCAAATCCTTGTTTGATTTCCTTCTACCTCCATTTCCTCCTTATTCCATCACTCTCCTCGGTCTGCCCTCTAAAGAAGCAGACTGCCTTCAAATGAAACCCCGCATGCCTCGCTTGCTTCCCTCACTGCAAGCTTGTTTATGCGCCCTCAAATGTCCTAATACGCACAACCTCGCCAAAAACTTCCCTCCAAGATCTTGTTAGAAATTTTACGATAATTCTGAGGCTCCAAATTAATTTATTCCGTCGCCCTTTTTCCGGGAGCTTGCAGTCTCTAAAGGACCTTTAGTCAATAGAGTGGTTCTAAAGTCCGTTTGGAATTAGTCTTATAGTTTGAATTTCAAATAAAACCTCACATTTAACAGACAAAGTTAGGCGAATTGTAGTGCAGCAATTATTTATCCAAAGTGCTCGAAATATATATTTATTTTGAGCATTTTAGTTTGTAGCCACTTACTTGCTGTATTGTGGCATAGGAAAAAAGTCATCCTGTATGAATAGTTTCTAATGCCTAAGCAATGGCGACTTGAAAGACGGACCAGAAACAGTTAAAAACTGCACGACCGGTCTCCTTTTTCATAGGAGACCGGTTCATAGGAGACCGGTTCATAGGAGACCAAATATGATTGAGCAGATTATCAAGACGTTAAAATGGCGTGGGGTACCCTGTTTTATAATTAAAAATATCAGGGTATTTATGATCGAAGAGCCTCGTTATTTTACTGAGGGTGCAGAGTTATGTAAGCATCGGTTGCATCGGCGTGATTCCTATGTGAAAATTCATTTGTCAATTCCTTTGCAAAAATTTTGAAGAAAGCAATGACGAAATTATACCAGTTTTTAATAGTTGTCAAAATATACCTGACCGATTCTATTCGAGAGACGCGTTTTAATCTCTCCTGAAATTTTTTTTACTGCTATTTTGTATATTACCATGAATCTGAACTGACTTCGACCGAAAAATTTTCAACGAATCTTTCTTGAATCGAAGCGAGCATTGGCAGGATTTTAGTACGAATTTTAGCAACACATAAAATTTGTAACGATCGTAAGTGCAAGTAACACAAACTAACAAATTTTAAATTAGCCTTGCTTATTTATTACAAAGTCGATTATGGTTAGATATCTGGCTTTAACGTAAATGTTTCAAAGGAATATTCGTGGCTTTCTGCTCAACGTTACGCAAAATTCTTGAACCCTTTCTCGCCAATGTATCTTAACATTTAAGAGTTTTCTGGAAAACGATTTTTACATTTTGCTCGACATTTCGCACCCGTCGTGCAACTTCTGAATTTCGCGGTGTTATTTCTTGTATGAAGTAAATAGCATACACAGCATATGATTTTAACTTCTAAAAACTGAACTTTCTAAGTAAAATTCACATGCATGTATTCTTACGTTAATAGCTCAGTACTTAGGAATTACAAGGGATTTAAAATATTTTCCAGTATTAACGTGGAATTGAGCGTAAACCTCTCATTATTTCGTGCGCGGCTGTCATCATCAATAACAAAATAACGGATAGCCGTGAGCCCTGAAATTCTAATTACCCCGCTCTGTTCTGCAACTTTGCAGCTAGCATCGATCATTGAGATGAAGCTAAACCCTGTATCGTTGTCGATGTCATCTTAGCATCGCGACTGATGAACCCACGATCATCGAATAAGCACCTGAAATAAACCCATCATCATTACCGGTGTCAGAGCCATCGCAAGTACTGAAGTACATGATGCAGAATTTCACGACTGGAACTAGTTTGCGTCGCGCAGCCCCTCGTTAGCGAAGTTATTGCCCTAGCGTCGTGTAGGACAACACGCGTTCACAGGCGCTAGTTAGACTCAACTTCCACAGCCGTAATGAACCCCCTGATAAAGCCATCAATTGATGCCACCTTTTTCTGACTAAACCTCAACCTTAACTTCAATAGTGTCCCTTCTGAGGTGATGGATTTTGGGCACTTGATAGGACAATCAGGTAAGTTTGCCTGTTTAGGCCTGTTTGCCACCCATCATAGGTTGACCAAACGGATTTGGTAGTCAAAATGCCTACATTTGGGGTGGGAGGGTTGTAGAGCTTACACATGTTCTAGAATCAACATGGACATTCTAAAAAAAGTGAATATGAGAAAATTGGCTTGAATGCGAAAGGTCTAAGTTGAGCAATTGCAGGCCTCCTTTAGTTGCAGGTTTACGCGTTCGTCAGTGGTTGGAGCGTCTATTCTTTTGGGAACCAATATGCGGGACAAACTTTTTTTAGACGATTTTTCAGTGTTTACTATCTGCTAAAAACGACCATTCAGGACCCCTTTGGACATCAGTCAGACTGAGGAAGTTCTGACTGAGGCATCTGAGTAAAAATGTTTCAACATTGCTTACACACAAACCAACTTAGGGAAATGGCGAACCATTGGACTTCCACACAGTTTGTGTGAATGCTAAGGTCCGGACACCGTAGGCCGTGTTTCAGTCTCACTCATTCTTCCTGCTTGCCTCTGAGCTATGGTGACAGAGCTCTGGTGTTGCTGCATGCATACTGATGACGCCTCCGTGACACTGCCAAATAGAGCAGCGTGTTGCAGAGGACGAGACACGCATTCTGCGGCTGGCTTTCTCGTATTACCGGTCCATGACAGCTATTGCATACAAGAGTTTTCAGCTCTGACTTGTTGTAATTTATGAAGGATAATTTACCGTACAGATATTTATTTTTATGTGATAGAGCTTAACTCGAGTTTCTTGCTTGGTCAGCGTAGAATTCATGCACGTAAATGAATAGTTGAATTATAGTTGTCTGCACAAAAACGTGCTTATCATTGAAAACCAATTCATTCATTTCGGTTACCTGCCACGATTACATAGATTTTTTGCAATGGTTGAATGAAAAGAAAACTGAGGTACACATGTGACCTATACTGCCCCGATACTGCGGTGAGATGATGACGAATTCATTTTTAAAGTGTTGCGAGACTAGGGATTGCATCCTTTTTGTTGTTTGATTTTATCAGGCTGTAGGCAATACAAATGAGTGCTAAATAGTAATTGGTACTCAGATATGTTACTATATCAGATAAGTTCAAATTACATTTTAACAAGAAAGAACCATCTGCCGCTTCGAAATTGATTTTTCTGATGATAGCGGAGATGGGTAATGCAGCTCATGCCTGAAGTTTCAAGATGGGGCGAATAATATGTATCGTCCAATCATATTTAGAACAAAATGATGAAAGCTTAAAGAAGTGAAATATTTTCATTTTCAATTGGTGGCTTTCACAGAATATCAAGCATTGGTAATAATAGCATTCCGTTATCTGAATTATCATTATTCATATAAGCAGTTTTATAATTTATCTATGAACAGTCAATTGAAAATGATTACCTTTCTCAGATGCTTCTGCTTGATGACAAAAGACAAAGTTTAGGTGAATATTTGCTTCTAATTTAAGCTCTTACCCACATATAATCATTGGACCGCCAAAAACGGATTTCAGATTCTTAATCTACACCCCAAAAACATATAATTAAAAAACACCCTTTTTTGGATGCACTTAATCTAAAGTAATACCGAAAATGATTCCGTTTCTCAGATGCTTCTGCTTGATGACAAAAGACAAAGTTTAGGTGGGTATTTGCTTCTAACTTAACCTCTTACCCACATATAATCATTGGAAAATTTCTGCCAATTCCACAGCCCAATTATTATTTTATTTATCATGCACTTGCGACCTCGGATGACCAATTTTGCTGTTTCTTTTCATTTCGAACGCGATAGTGAAGTTTTGAATGCGCGCTATCAGGAAGCCTGGTATAGCCTGAATCACGTACAAATCTAGGTCCCTCGCAGCCTCATCCAAACAAATCCCTTTCATGGGATATTCACTAAAATACTTAAATTACCCTTTGGTCGCCGATGCTCTAATTGGGTGCTCTTACCGTGCCCATGTTCACACTGAACTCTCTACGTAATAAATTTTCTCGGTGTAGTAGGAATGTTGATGAGTGTAGTTTTCGTCTCCGCCATGAAAAATATTGCTATTTAACATGAAAATACTTCAGTTTTGTAAACGGCTCCTATAGAAGTTGGAAGAAAATATCAGTCCGGATGAGTGAGCTTCATATGCCTGTGCCCCTCCACTTTAGAGTTCGGGCACCCAGAACGGCTGCTCACTAGTGATCGTTAATTTGGGTTTCACTTCGAAGACAAAACATTGATCGTATACCAAAACTAGGGTTAACTAATACGAAGGCTTATCTTATTAACCAACGCGCACGAACTTACGACCTACTTGTATCACTGGCACACCATTGTAAATTTGGTATGTAGTTTCGTACGATGCAGACTGCGGAGGCAATACACTACACGGTGATCACAGGGTTGACTTGCAGATGTGCATCAGTGACCGAGGTAGGTGGGAAACGTAGCTGACATGACAGGTGTCAGGAGCTGTCTTCCTAATCTCATCTGTGACCGTCACACCAGCCCAAATGTCGTCAGGTTAGTTAGCATTAATGCGATGGTGTGGCTGCTATCTTCCTTTTGCGTACGGCACCTATCATGAGTCAACCTGAATCATCAACCGGGCGTCTGTTAGACTTGTTAGCATGCAGGTTTCGAGAAGACCGACCACTTTCTATTAAAAAATATCTGCTAGATTTTCACTACGAAGTTGCGAGCAGAATAATTTAATTAAGACATTTTAAAACTTTTTATGACAGTTCTGTGCGTGAATAGATGTAGTTTGGTTTTAAACGCCTTGCTAACATACGAGTATATATGGCCGAGCCCACTGATTTTTATCAGTCAAGAATTATTCTGCCACGAAATTACCGGCGATGCTAAAAGCCTCATAAATAGAAACAATCTGCCATCATTTCTCAGGAAAGATATCGTACGTAGTATCCTATGGTCTATGCTGATTTTTATCCACTTATCCACGTGCATAGAGCATTATGGACTGATTTTAATTAATTTTATCGTTGATGCTGCTGGTAATCATGATTTATAGGTACAGGAAAGTGATGCAGCACGTCAAATGATCGTGATCTCCAGAGCAGGCACGTTCTACAATGAGTAATAAGATACGCCATATAAGATATGACGTGAACGATGTGTTGAACGAAAGACTAATAATAACCAAGCCAAATATGGCTCACCCATCAATTTTTTTAATTTTTCGGCAGATAAGTTTAAGGTCAGCTTTACCGCGAAGCTAGTTGAATGTTACAGCTCCACCAAACCTCAACACTTTTATTCTGGCTTCACTTTAGTGTGGCTTACGCGGATTAAAAAAAAATTATCAGTAGCATGTATTTTTGACAACATTTGCTGTGGCAGAGCTATTTAACAGGCTTTACGTCTGGTATCCTGTCAATCAGTATTCATTCGTTTACTCGAGTGACGACTTGAGTTTCATAATTCTCTGAGAAAAAGTTTGAGTCTCTAATTGGAATGTAGATATGACTCGGAGATTTTCATCATGCTCCAGGTTGAAGGTATGATGTGTGGCGCGGTAGATCGCATTTTCACGACATTATAATGGACTGGAAACTATTGCATTTTGCAATGGGTCTAGAGATACCAGAATAAACCTCAATAATTTGTTTCTTCATCACGGAATTGTGGCTTATAACAATCTTATTCCTCGTCTATTATTTACTGACCAAGATGTTGAATCATAATCTTTTATTAATGACTTGTATTTTAGGTAAATTATGAATAAACTTTCTATTTCAGTGTCTTCATGATGTCACGGAAAATGTTGAGGATGTAAAAGAGAATCGCTCTGTACACGCTATTTTACGTTTATATGAACATTAGGGAAATATTTCACTTTTCGTTTTTTATTTGTTTAACTACCTCGTAAATTACGAATAGTTTTTGAATAGAGACTTTGTTTCTGCGTATATAGTATACCGATACCTCGTTTATGCGCAGAATCGAAATTTCTTCAGACGTGGAGGTCCATCGAGAGTTTCGTTGACGGGACAGTCGCAATCTCTCGAATTAATCGGCCTTCAGGCTTCTCCCGTCACCAATCATTTGTCCGCTCATTAAGTTCAGCCTCCAAAAAGCCATCACCGGAATTGACGCCATCACACTCAGAAAGCGCCGGCCGAGGGCAGATCTTTGATTCGAATCATGCATGCCATAATTGCTGGACTAAACGTGGGGTTCTGTCCGTGCTCGTGGCCTTGGGTCTGTTTCAGTTTATGTTTGCTGTAGAAATACGTAATAGAAACGTTATGAGTTCAAAAGTAAGAGGATTTCGTACTGTTGGTTGTGTTGATCGCAGTATAGAAATTAGCTCACTCAATGTTCCTCATGCTTTATTTTCGCAAGTTTGCAAAATTGTGATGATGTCAGATTATTATAACAATGTTAATAGAAATTATTATCAACTGCCTTCACTGTGTACGGAAAAAATGCTGAAAGCGTATTTATATGTGGCCTTACATATGTTCCTCTTCGTTACTATACGAGAAAACAAAACAAAAAACATCTTTGTTACAAAATAAGCAAAAAAAACATAAAAAAACATTAAAAAACATAAAAAAACATTCAGAAGCATATACACTTGTCAGACATGGACATTCTGTGACAAGTAACGAACTCAAGATGGCGCTTTGTGCGAGGCTGGCTCGCTAGTTGACAGCTTCTTAGAATTCTATAGGACTAAAACATTCCCTTCAGTCCTGCCAAGCGTACGGCAGCGCTCAGTCAAACGCTGCCAGCAAAGTGACTGAGTGCGTTTGAAATTGCATTTCCGGTGTCAAATTGATTATAATTAAATGAATTTGATTTCTGAGTGGAATTAATTATTGCTTGTCAAGCGCCTAATAATTTTTATTTCAAGACGTCAGTGCCCTTGCTTCCTCGTTGATCGGTAGATTGAATCTTTGATGGGGCATTCTACTTCGTTACAGTTTTTTGTTGCTTCCAAGCAGCACATCGTGGTCACTCAAACGCGTTAATTGCGATACAATTTACGCTTGTCAATACTCCTAAGAATGATTTGCAAACATTTGTGACTTAATTTTTTTACCTTTCAGTAAGGTATCTAATCATGTAAAATCAATGATGATATTCCTCAGCACTTTTTTATTAACATGCATTTCTGAACTCTCTTCATCTTGTGCAAATTTTCTGTGCTTAGTTGAACGTTAGAGCTTATCTAGTGAATATTCGCTAATGTAAGGTAATCAAATCACTGTCATCATCGAATGCTATACCGTGCAAACCTGTAAGACTTTTAATGCGATCCTGATTGATTTGTTCGCATAAGTGCGAGAGTGTAATAATCCCGCCCTTGTATGAATTATTTAAAATAACCAGCGGTGTCCGGTTACTGCGAGCGCGTTTTTCTGGACGAGCGGCATCTGGTTATAATTACATAAAACATTTGTTGCTGATACATATTTCACTATTTTTGTGTCAGTGTTTAACGTAAGATTATCCATAATATAAACGGTGTTTTATGCCTTGGAAATGCAAATATATTCTGCCACATTGGGTAGAATATTAAATGATCGGCAACTCATTTATTCTGGTTAGCATTGCAAAATTAGTTGAATTTAAGCGTACACTGTCACTAGTTTTCCAAGCATTCGCTGCGTTAACAATAGTAAGAAATAAAAATATAAAATAATTCTAACATAACAAGCCACAGAATTTGTAAAGACACGCCATTACAAATCATCACAAATTTACGACTCGCAGCTGTCAAGCGCTCATCAAAAATGCAAGAACTTGAAGCCGCGAGGGAAGCTCTGCATCTTGTCAAACTGCTTGTCCTTATTCGAGAGATAGCAAATGTTGAGCCTTTATGCAATAATTGTCACACATTTAGCATTTATGAACGAAAGTATTTAGTGCGATTCTCGTTGGAAAATAGCACGAAAGAAACTGAATTTAACATAAGTTATTCATTTCAATAACCCTTCAACTGGAGCACTGATTGGAACACATAGAAAATAAAATGTTAAAATCGGGATTCATTTTTTTTTGCCGGATGTTAGGACTTATCCAGGTTTCCAACATTTTGAAATTAACCAGGTTTTTTGTTATGAAAGTGGCTTTTTGTTATTTCATGTTCAAGTGCATGTGTCATCTTAAGTCAATAAAGACGACCTCTAAAGTAGCATAAATTTATTGGCCGACTTTTGTATTCAATCTTTCCATTACTATAGAATTTTCGCGTAGCAGATTGTCAAATGGTTCAACGATTGACTACTTATTTAACATTCCGCAAACGGTTTCTGAAAAAAAGTTAACATATAAATGAACAAACGTAAACGATACATAAAAATAGAATCGAGATACATAATTACATATAATTCATGGACGTTTCAACAGAAATATTTAAAATTAAATAGTAAATATCCAAGATAAATAAATAGCCCCTTACCAAACAGTGCGCGCACCGTGCTTGCATGGCGCACTGTCGCAAGCCAAGCTTGGGTCCAAGTTGACCTGGCCTAATACAACGTAATAAATGTTCAATTAATTGGTATTGAAGACAAAATTGGTAGTCTTCAGGGGGGCATCGCCCCCCTAAAATCTGCGGCTGCAGACAATTTCCATCAGTTTGTTGTCCTTCACTCCGTGTTCTGTTTACTTAATTTCAATTGTTTCTGGAAGAATGGATATAACTTGCGAGCTTCATACGATTGCATGGTAAAACCAAATTTGTTTTGTATTAGGAAAAAATATAATTACTCGTTCTTCCATAAATGAAAATGAAACCATGAAGTGGTCTTATAATAGTTGGAATGATTTTTGTACCGCCTATCAATAAAAACTCTCAAACGTCAGCGTCAATTTCTAGCTTCAAAGTGCGGATAGATCGGTAATAAAAAGTCACATTCACGCACCTTCCGCTCCTAATCGCTATCCGGACTCCAAATTAAAATAAATCTCAACATCTTCATCTTCCAGGAACGCTTAACTGGAACCCAGTTTCGGGAAATTTTGCAAGCCGCTTTGAAATTAGATCAATTCTGAGGCGGGCATATGCAGCGGCCGAGGCACCGAATATTCATGGAGGCGACAAACTTTTAAATGCGGAGCCCGGGTGGAAATGAAGCAAGTCATTGGCAGAGCGGACGTTCTGTTCCGAATTATAGCCATTGAAGGTCGGGTTTTATTGCATGCATCTCAATCTTATGCACCATTTTAGTCTGAAATTGCTAACGCATTATCCGCGTCATACTGAGTGGGGCCTTCACGAGTTTATGGAATAGTCATTGACACGTGTCATTCATATTTACAGTAAAATTTGATTTTAAATTCCAGCACAATATAAAGCTTAATGAATCATGTCTCAGTTTAAAATTTTAATTATACAGGATAGACGTAATTCAAACGCAATTTATGTTTCGATACTCATGCGATAAAATATTCAATATTTTAGCGTTTCCGGAGAATAAATTTAATATTTAGTTTTTTAATTTTTTTAGATTTGCATTGATACTTGCACCTGAATGCAAGTATTTTTATGTTCACATATCATCAATGGAAATATAAACGTACAATCAAACCTGACACTGAATACAGAAGGCCGCTCATTGAAATGTTTCCATTTCCGCAAAGAATTTTCTGGGACCGAACTCTTACTATATACAAGCGTATGCCTTCTGGAAAATCACATTCGAAAAATAGGGTTTCCGAGTTGATTTGATTTCAATCACGAGTTGATAGCAGCGTTTAATTACAGTTATTTTAACGTCAGATAACAGTTCCGGTAGTCTTTTCCATCTTTCATAGTTAACAGGAACTCACAGAAACCTTACGAAAATATATAATTATTGGTAAAATGTATAGGCAAAAATAGGTTATAATTAAAAATCCTAATGTGACAGCAATTCTTTTATTAAAAAAACTAGATTTCTTTTTTCCTTAGGCCGGTTCTACACATAATAATTTTTTTCGTATTGAATATTTTTTAAGATCGTTAATACTTCGTTGGTGCACCATGCTTTTAATTGTCATCTCATTTAGCTTTCTAATCTCCTTCCCTTCGTTCAAATATATTCATCTTTTTATTCCCCAATATCAAGCTCTCCAATTATCATTATATCAAAGACGTCCAATATTATGAGTAGCTTTTGAATTTGAAGCGTTCGTGATAATTAATTTAACGGCAATTGCTCTGTTAGCATTCCAATTATCGTTCCAATTATCAACGTAACGTTCTGAAAATATAATGATAATTATAATATGAGTAATGTTTCATAAACTTAAGAACTCAATCGATCAGATATAATTTAGGTTTATTTAAGCTACGTGGTGGTTCCATTTTTTTCTATTATATAATGCCTGTTTTGAAATGATCAATATTTCTTGAAGCGTCTGCGATTACGGCTGGGTAATGCTTGTATGCTACATAAAATAATAAAAGAACATTCAGAACTATTTCGATAGACGACATGCTTCCTTATTAATAGAATTTTAATTGGGAATTTGCATGTCTCGAATTTTTTCAGTCATTCCGAGCTCCAAACTCAACTGTCCATAACGTTGATACAAATGAAACAGCTGTCTATTCAAAAAACCACGTATTTACTTAAAATTTGTTGCTGAATTTAGTTTTTTAATGAATGTATTTGTAGTGTGAATGACGAACAATGCACGTGCCAATTTTTATTAAGGTGAAATTATACAAATGAGACGCTTATCTCACGTATAGCCTTCGTGACTTCTCACTCTCAAATTGGCTGTTAAAATTATTAAATTTATTGCGAGAACATCGTCCTCGTGATACTACATAAAATCATTTGTCTATATTGTTTTGCTTCACATAAATTTTCTTTAAATTCAAAGTCATGGAGTTTAAAAGCAGCTCCAGTGAATGTATTTGAACGACCGGCATAGCTCAGGTTTTCGAAGGTGGGATTGACAAGGCGGTAAATATCAGTAATGTGCGTGGCAATAAATAGAGAGAACCATTCATTAGGAGGGAATGGCAGGTCCAGAATAGTTTACCATCGCTGTTTTCAAGAGATTTATGGAGCCCGAGACACCAGCGAGAGATCCCTGCCTGCAGAGACGAATGCAAACATCAGGCATTGAAATACAGTGTATTAAGCAGAATAACTATCGTACAGTTTCAATTGATAACGTGCGTGAGTGACATCAACTCCAATGTTTACAATCTGGAATTACTAACAATCTTTGAGCTATGAATATCGTATAGCTTCTTGGAATAATCCTGCCTAAAGACGTCCAAGGAATTCATTTTCAAAAATATAACTATGACTGTCTTTGGGGGATTTTTTTTAAGTTTATTCTCGCATTGAGTTTCTCTTGATCTTTCTGAGAAATGCTGCAAACTTTAACTTGCTCAATGCTTACTACAAATTCCATTGTTTGATGCTTTAATTTTTTTTCGGTAGATTTTTTGTAAATTATTCATTTATTTCTTGATCATTCTATTATATATCTATTGTTATTCTAAAATTAACATAGAAGTGACATTGGAAGCATGATTCAGAATAAAATTTAAAGGAGGGAAGAATTTAATGGGGAAATGGAAGCCTTATCACATATCACTTCGGTGCCGCACAGGAAGTGTATAATAGGTATCTTGCATTCACGCAACATGTCTCATCACAGTCAACTATATAATTAGAGACTCGATTAGGTGCACCACAGTCACTACCAGAGTGGTTGAAAGTTCAACTCGAATTACAATGAAGTTAATGAGGGATTCTGCAGGCGCAGCTGATTATCAGATCACTAAAAAAGTTACTGTAAGGGAGCATAAAATTATCTGAAATATTCTTTTAATCATTTGAAACTAATAAGTTTTATTATTTCATTTAGAGTCTAAACATAAGTGAATGAAGCAAACATGAGATAAAATTGCTCGATGACGTTTCACTTTAACCATCCGCTGATGAGATGTAGGATATATATATTACCTGCAAAGTGTTTAGCTACACTTTGCATTCTGCATTATTATCGAGTCTCGGTTATTCATTCTTATTGGTCTAATATCGAGCCAAATCAACTCATCCCAAATTATTTTTGTTACATAAAAGGCTATACGAATCGGGATGTGGTAGCGCCCTTGCGGTGTGCGGTGAATGCATAGTATTAAGCGTATAGAGGCAGGCTGGTGAAGCTGTAGCTCCCGTCAAACCATAGCAATTAATGCTCGACCGAACCTCTGCTAATCAAGTCTATTCAGCTCACCCTACGCCTCCTATTAAAGTCTTGCGTTCTATTTTTCGCTTGCAAATTAAAAGCATTCATGGCGTTCAATGACGTTGTTCGAGCTCCTGCTAGTTGCATACCTGAAATAATGTATACGATATCGAGCGTAATTTGTTGCACCGTACGAAATGTTTTCATCGAAAGTTGAAAGATGGAGAACGCGTGTTTGAACTTGTAAATTGGTGTCCAATCAGAGAGTCGGCTGTATGAACGGCAGTACTATTCATGTAGGGCAATTAGTGTCTAGGCCTATTACAACGCTTACGCATTTTAGATGCGCAAACTTATTTGGCAATCGCACGCGCGATGTTTTTGTTCAATAACAGCACATTTAATTGCAGTGAGATTTGCATGTCAATTGGTATTGATCCTTTTTAACCTGCTGAAAACTCGAGGACTAGCGAGCAAGATTTATTTTTTGCCTTCATGAAGTTTTATTTTGAAATTGTTTTTCTTTTATTACACTGGTGGATTCGGACAATATATTTTAAACAAACTGAATTCATTTCCTTTCTGATATGATATTAGCATGAAAAAATATAATGTTAACGCTTTTGTTATAATAAACAGATTTAGGGAGTTTATTTGTGTATAAAAATTTGTAAGTCCGGTTTAATGCATGCATTAACGAACAAATAACTCTTTTTTATTATTCAATATAAATTAAATCATCATCCATCTCCCTGCTCCCATCAATGATAGATTTTAAGCCTGGCGTTAGTACAACCTGAGTGTCTAAACTTCAGGAAACGCCACGCTGATTCACTCGTAAAAATTAATGCGTTTATAATAAATATTAATGGAATTTTATCACTCACTGATTACGATTACAGTTCCGTACAACTTAAATACATCAATCGAAACCCAGGACTTGTACGGTAACTGTACTCTCTTTTTCGCCACAACTTTATTTACCGAGCAATCACTTCGACGGCCAAGATGGAGGCTTGCTTACTTCGGATAAATCTTCGCAATATTAGGTCTCGGATGCGGATTTTGCCCCCTCTGGCCCCCTGCTGCGCCCAGACCTGCGAGCGACAGGTTAAAGGCATGTCCTAGACGTGTTGGGACGCGTCTCTAAGTTTGCCTCAGAGCCGACAATGCAACACCCTATATACTGCGTCTATCCTAGCTCTCCTCTCTCAGTTAAATATTGGATGTAATATTGCAACGCAGGTCTGACTGCTACGACCGTGTTTCAAGAGGAGATTATAGCGTACCACTGAACACGCTTGTGCGGTAGTGGAGCCCTAGCTTAAGAAGGTATTATGGCACGATGTATTTCTAAGCATAAACACAGGCCGTGCCAAAAACATGATTATACGCCCGAGCTCGGTTTCACTTGCACGCGCTAACGGCCTTCTCTCGTACGCTTGGTGCTGTGTGTATACACTGATCGCGCGTTGCTTCAGTACGCATTAGGTGTAACAACAATAACGTTACAACGATCGGTTTTATATAATCGATTTTTATATCAAATTTGTGTAATAAATTTTTATAATCGATATATATCAGGAAATATTACGTTGTATTCTACTGAAAGATGAGACTCTTTATAAAGTAAGCATAAATGTTAAATGTAGGTTTTATCTGCACTGGAGGCTCATTTGATGTAATTTAGGACGTTTTGATCCAGCCTAACGCCTTTACGTCTTGCTAGCTATAGATGAAGAATTTCTCAGAGGCAAGTGGATCTGAGTATGTAGTCAAACATATACTGGCTTCATTAATTAATTATAGTGAGCTTGAAAATACCTAGATTTTAACAGTCAATGTTACCAGCAATTTATCTGAACTTTATTATTGTACCAGAAATTTCAATTCATATTATTCATATGACGTTTTTACACAACAAATCGCGGTATATATCAGTTGCACAAGTTCAACGATCAGTTCTTTTCCCTCACTTCAAATTTTTGCAAGAACCTAAGCCGTCCTCCGTCTCGCCAGTGTGGGTCTGGTCCGACTGTGTCTGCGACATTGCAGCATTTCGATCACCAATCTCTGCGGCCGTATTATTTATTGAGAAGAACTCGCTGATTTTGCGGTGACGTGGTCATGACCACCGAAATTACCACGTTGGCGTGACCAAGTCTACAGGATCATGTTCGACACAGACGGGCGTTCTGGTGGCTTGAAATAATTATTGGGCTGTACATATACAACCAATGTACGACACGCATATTTATTTTGTCAATCACAACGTCAACTTTTAAAAATTTACTTTACGAGCAGAGAGTAGTGAGGTTGGTTAAAAGTCTGTAAGATTATTTTCGTAGGCGTGTCAATTACTTGTCTGTAATTGAAGACATTTTTTACCCACTTGTCTTGTCGTGGGACTTTTTATTTTAATCTTGTCTCATGTTTATGGGGCCGAACTGAGCATGTTTTTAACTCCCCTACTATAGGGTCATCTTGACACACTCCAATCTATGAGTGAATATTTGTTGTTAATAGATAGGCAAATTTCTCTGCCTTTTCCCTTTCTTTGCATATTTTGAAGCATTGGATTGCTGATTTGGAACACCTAATTAGATTACAGGAAACTGGTTCCTTACAACTGCGTTTTCTTAGCGTGTGCCGACATTAAGCGACATTTATCCGAAAGTTTTCTTTGGCATAACACGAACCCAACATGTTTCCTAACGCGTGCCCCAAACTCTTCTATCAAGTCTGGACAGGCGGCGCGTCTGCGCGTGACAGCCGCAATGTGGTCTGGGAATGGAAACACGTCCCTTGATGAACGTCGTGAAGGTGGAAAATCCCAGCGGCGATTTGGTCGACATCGGGACATGAGTTTGGTACAGGTGAGGCTGACAGTTCCTGTAGCGCGCATTAGTGGACACAGAAATGTTAGCGTTTCGATAGCTGTCACGCTGGTTGATAATGATCGAAATTATTATAATGGTAAATGTGTTATTTGAGCATAACTCAGTGTAAGTGTATTGCTATGATTTTGTTCTTAAACTGGAGATAAATGTAGCATGATCACGTGCTCCTATAAAATCTTAGCTGAGCATATTGACTCGCATAATATACTTAAAAATGACTTAACGAAGAATTAAATTGATAAATTTAGTTGCCTTAAGATAGATGGCATGCCATTCAATATGTTGTGCCCTTGGTTCAAACTCATTCACCGTGTAATTCTAATTCTGATCGCAAATTCTGATACCGTTCAATTTCCTTAGAGCAACTGATTGATGAAGAAGACGTGAATAATTCATGTAAACTTGTCCCAGTTGACGCCTCGAAGGCAGCGCAGAAAAACAGCCCAAATTGTTCCGTATCATTAGTGCTGAGTCAGCAGCTCGATAAATCGTTTCTATTCCCAATTTTTGTCAAGAGGTTGGAAATGAAGGCCAGTGACGCATCTTCTCGTAGGTTCGGGGAGTTTGGAAGAAAATTTCATTTCTTTTTAAATTTTTCTTGCGATTGGTTTGCCAAAATGAATGTTGTCTTGAGTTGCAGCAGAGCTTTAAATATTATATGTTCATGAACTTTAGGTTGTTGAATAGGATAATTAAAAAAAGTTAATTATAAAAGAAAAAACACGATGCGAAAAATCATCGCTGTTCTGCAATATGGAAACGCGAATGCTATCAACACTTTTACTTCCTGGGGCCATACTTTAAAAAAAAGTTAAGAGATCGTAAGTTCATCAGCCAATCATTGACGGCATTTCAAGCAAAATCCAGCCAATAGCTGTCTCTTATACACATCTAGATGTGTATAAGAGACAGACGTAACTCAAACGCAATTTATGTTTCGATACNAGTCCTTTCCCTCCATTCCTTGCTTCCATACCTTCAGCCCATAGTCTTTCACTCGCTCATTTATTTCTCTTTTCCACTCTTTTTCATCCCACTCTATCCCAATCGCACCCCGTACTGTCACCACCCATTCGTCCTTTGGCCCAGCGGGCCTTTGGCGCACCGATGCTTCATAGATGTGTATAAGAGACAGGACGACCACCGCTCGGAACAGCCAAATGAATCTATAAGTATCTACCTGCCGAGCTTGTTCGCCCAGTCTCGGACATTGACTTGTCCGCACAAGCTGGACAAAAGGCAACCGCACTGCGCCGGAAATAAATAATTCAAGATAACTTTATTAATATGGAAGACTGTTAGGAAATAATATTTATCTTTGAAAGGAAAGAAATAATCGGTGAAAAATTTATAATTTCTCACAACAAATCAACGATTGTTCGCGACTCGACTAACATATTCATGGATATCTCCCCAACCATCTATGCCTAATTTTCATCATCATTCATTGATAACTCTCCAACCGACCGTTAATGACTATAACACGCTTGACATTCATGAATAACTTAACTAACATTCATATATCTTTCACTAATCATCTCATTAACATTTACCGAACTAACTCGCATGATGCAGAAGGAACTCTTTTCATGTTCCCCTTAACAACTTTTTAGTGCCTAAAGGCCGGACGTCTCCACTTGACCATCCTTCTTATGAGATTGTGTTTCAATTTTTCCCCAGATTTTCTTACCCTGAATGGAAATTTTTGAGAGAGATTCTCGCAATTGTAAAATCATGAAAGGTGCGCTGCAGTAGCGCTCGTTGTTTGCTTTTAATCTCGCACTCTTGATTAGATTTGCGAGCAGCACTCAATTGTTTAGCATACCACTTCTTGAAATCCATTATGAGGGATGAAAGAGAAATTCTTTGCCTGGAATTTGAGTGAAATTTCACAAGAGGAAAGATGCTCTACAAGCGAATTATTTAATAGAATGAATTATATAAGACATGGTACAACACAACGCGACTTCCCTAATCTGGCGACTGTAATTTAAATTTTGCTCAAAGTTACGGGATTTTCGTTGAAATAAAGACCCAATCCCGTATCATATTGCATTTCGTTTCAAAGCTGTGAAGATAGAATAAAGAATATGTAGAATATTCTTATGCAAATTCATGGCAGAATTTAGTCATCTCCAATTTTTCATTATCGAACCCCATAGAGAAAGCGCAATTGATGGATAAGATCCATTAAAATTAATTCAGTTGTTTTTTATACAATTTCGTGAAAAACTTCTGTAACTTAGGGATATTTAATCATAATTTTCAGATTATATTGTTTGAGCGGTAATCGGCTGGAATCGTATCACAACCAGTCAATACATTAATTACGGACTAGAATTTTTTCAAATCAGTCGTAATATTTTGAATATATTTTCGTAATATTTTGAAATTTTTCGTGATATATTTGAATTATTTCTTAATGAGAGGGGCCCAGTTTGCATAGTTAATCTTTATTAAAATTAGTGGTGTTCTTTGCCTCAATATATATTTCAATTGAGAAAAGAACGCATAAATAAAATTACGCATTTATATATATACATACTCATCAAGCATTTGATGCGTATAAAATTAGGTAATTTAAATGGTTTCATCAAATGAAGCTATATATTTTAATATTTATTTATTATAAAATTATGCTTATGTTTGTTTTTAGTTTTTCCCTTCGTTGGGTGAAAATGAAAGCTCATTGCGTCCAATGTTCAGTTCATCACGGAGCTTGACGGTCATAGCACGTATTATTTTTAGCGCATTTTTTCATATATGGAAAAATTGCACTATTGTGCTCGCCATGTCCGTCTGTCTGTCTGTCTGTCTGTCTGTCCGTCCGTCTGTCCGTCCGTCAGTGACCTCAAATTTTCGTCGACGAGAAAATGCGCTCACTGTCACTCACTGCAGTGAGTACTGAGTTATATTTATTGTATTATCCAGACTGGTGTGTACTCTCTTTAATGATTCTTTTGTACAAGACGGTTCAATGTTCCTTCTTCTAGTACTCATCTGATCTAAAAGTACTTTTTTCTATGTGATGATCTTGCTACGATCGAGCATTAATCTTGATGATCTACTACACATTATAACCTTCTATATAACCTTCCATACACGTTTTCTTTTGCCGTACAAAAAGAGATTTCGAAAACTCTACAAATAATTCTAACTTCTTTACTCTAAGCGTCACCACAAGTGAGTCACCAAATTGTTGGTTTGCATCTCCCCCAAGAACTCATGAGGTTGTCATTGAAGTTGGTGCTGTAGTGCCGCTCGAGCTGACTTGCTCTGTTGCTCAGTTAATGTCAGGCAGCTTTCGTGTGTGGATGTGAGCGCGCGAGCTCCGAGACAACTGTGCTCTGCTCGAGTTTGTCAGCCTCTGAACGTGTCTAAACTGAAGTCGACTAAAATTAGAGCATCTCACGTTTACAGCTGAATGAAAAAAATGTGTATTAATTGGTTGATGTAAACTTGTTAGAAGTGCAAAAACTGTGTTATTTTTGTCGATTAACTTTTTCATTCCTGTAACACGGGAGTGATATGTTGTATACTATACATCCTCATTGCAGCTGCAGCAACAATTGTGATCTTGCTACTTGGATATTATTTTGTGTCAAGCTGTGCAAAGGCAGCAAACAAAGCAATACATTTCTCTGCAATTGACGTGCATAAACTATTGCTGCGTTCTACTGATTAATGGACTAGAACTCTTTTATTGGGAAGACATATGAACTCAGTGTGATAAGTTGAGTGAAATTGAGATATGATATATGGATTAACAAAATAACCTCAATGTTACGGCAGGCGCCAGGCGGCAGCCATTACAAAGCTGCAATGCTTAAGTTTGCATTTCTTTTCACGTGATGTCCACTGAATTACTGATGTCAAAATAAAGAACTTCATCTCGGAATTGTCACTATTGTAACGTTTTTGAATGAATTAAAATTACAAATAAGTCAGTGTTACCTATATGCTTCGCATAACCCATAATTTCCAAAAATAGTATTGTCATTTAACGAACAGTGTTTGGTAATCCACTAATCCTGTGCAAGTCATTTTATTCGCTTCATTGACATGCATAGAATGGTCTTGTATACATTCAATGATTAAAATTGCGTAATTTCTATCTAGGTATTCGAATTGCCTGAACCTAAGGACCAAAGTTCAAAGTTGTACATGTGAGGACACGTATTGCTTGAACTTTGAAGACATAAGTTTCAATTTTCGTTCTCGTAGTGTTTGAATTTAAGAATATATTTTATTAGGTACGGTACTCGTTTAGCTCGAACTTGGAGAGCCAAGTAAACACCTCATGAACTTGATATCTTCAATGTGTTCGTTTTTACCGCATTTTCTCATTTATGGAAAAAATGCACTATAGTGCTCGCCATGTCCGTCTGTCTGTCTGTCTGTCTGTCTGTCCGTCTGTCCGTCTGTCCGTCCGTCCGTGACCTCAAGTTTTCGTCGACGAGAAAGTGCGCTCTCTGTCACTCACTGCAGTGAGTACTGAGTTATATTTTTTCAGTTTGTTGATGTTTTTACTGGAATTTAAACCATAATAAAAGTACGATGCTCATACATCTCAGAGTTTCAAAATCAATGTTAGTCTTTTAGTTCTACAGGTTCTTCAAGTTTAAGGTCATTGTAAAATAACCGATATGGAAGTCTGACATACAGCTTAGAAAACCCGTAACTTCTCGTTCCCAACTCGTCACCGACAATCAAATGTAGAAATTCAGCCTAACTTCTTTTGAAGAAGTTGTGGCAGCAAGTTAGAGGGAATTTTGAGGACTCTTGAGAGAACAAACAACATGAGTGTTGAAGGATAACGACTGTAACATTGAAGTCGGTCTCCGTTGAGTGCATTTCGATGCACGCATGTTCCTTACCATGAATATTACGTTATTAAATTATCTGTAGTTCATTTCTTAACGGGGCTTTCGTTAGTAATTTTTATTAATTCTGTCAGGGAGCATTTCGTTAATTATAATAAATTTCATGACAGGGCATTTTGTAATAAACTACATACGGTATCACTAATTCTAGTAAGGCAGAGGTGACGTCTTGCGATCGTCTAGGGCCGTAGGATTGCCGCTGTTTTGCCAGCCCTTTATTTACAAAAATGAATAAAGTTCTTGATTTGTATTGGGCTGGTAAGTCAGAAGTAATGAAACTGAATTCTGATTACAACGTAATTGTATTGCAATATTTTCTTGTTTCGGAAAAACTTTTAATTTGTTAAGGTTGAACATATACCTATTATCAACCAGAGTTTGTTACTTATGAAAAATTTTACTTCCTTTAACGAGTGTGGTGCGACTAACACTGAAAATTTGGGGTTCTTTTAAGTAAACAATTGGTCTTTATGTATATTAAACTGTGGGGAAAAGGCTGACTACAAGAAGCTGTTTAACGTAGGTAACGCGTGAGGGAGGCAGGAGCAGACTGACTCCTCTCTGTCCTACACTAATTACGTAATAGCTAGACCAAATAAACATCAGCATACTAGGATTACAAACAACTCCATACAATACTAATTACATAACATAATAAACGACCTCCGGACTCGTACCTGCAAAGAAATTGCTCTGCATCTCTCCAGCTCAGTCTGAAGGGTAGCATGGCGGGACTTGACCATGGCTGCCATCGATGTGATTCGGATGGCAGCCTTGCAATAATATATTGTAAAAAAACGAATAATAATTTATACCTAATTCAAGTTTCTAATCTATAGAATTTTTATCCTTTCTGGGGGTGTTGTTTTTCAATATTTAACCTTTATTCCGTATATAATTTTCTTCTTCCGCCGAATTTCAGACAAGATCTCGTACTACCCAGAAATTCGCGCGTTTTACTTGTTCAACATAGTTTAGTTTGCCCAGGTTGCGTGAGGAAGTCAAATCGGCCACCAGGCTCATTACAATTCGCTGCATTTTATCTGCATGCTCGTAAAAATCACCAAAGTTTTCTTACGTCAAACCTATTGCGTTTTTTGGAGCCTCTAGCTGCGAGGGACAGAAGTCTTGTCTGAACTTCTTAAGAGCCAATTTAAACTCGGAGCAAAAGTCTTGACAAATAACTCCTCCCGTATCAAATATATTCTCCTCACTACACGTATGTTCCTTTCCATCGTGCATGAATTTGTAGGCATAGACTTGCTAGAGACTCGTAAGTTGCAGTTTCCCAGTAGCCGCAGCAGTGCTGCTGTATGACGCAGTGATTAGGCGTCTCCCCAAGGTACATGATTTGCAGATGCTGCGTAAATCGCGTTTAGTTTCATAACATGTCACTCCTCAGAATGCTATTGCACAGTCATTTGTGTCATCCTGGGCCCTTTGTTTTGTTGGTATTTAGCTTCATGCTGCCACTTTAACTGCTCGAAAGCTATTAATGTAAGTCAATTTATGAACGAATGTCGGAAAGGGCTACAATTAATTGACTCTATTGAAGGAAAATGGTCTCTACAAAAGGCTCCGTTAAGAGAAATGTTGGAGCAGATTTTTTTTGCTGTGACTTTGATGCAACTTACTGTTCTTAATTTAATAGTTTGAAACATTGAACTTGGCGTAATACATCAACAATTTCACGACTTTTTATATTCGGAATGAAA
The DNA here is from genome assembly GCF_000764305.2 of Hyalella azteca. Lineage (NCBI taxonomy): Eukaryota > Metazoa > Arthropoda > Malacostraca > Amphipoda > Hyalellidae > Hyalella > Hyalella azteca. Next base: position 164,195 of record NW_025941424.1, read on the forward strand.
AAGTTTAATGTTGTCAACTAATTTGTGTTTAATCCCATGAACATTTCCATTTCCTTGTGACATTAGCTTAATTTATTATGATATTATATTATCTTAAGTTATCAAGATTTCAGACTCAATCGGTGATAATACTACCGTATAGGTTACGATTCTTCTTTGAGCATATACTAGGGTACTCGTTGAGTTGGATTAGTTGTCTTCCTGGATTAGTTCTACTTATTTCGAAAATCTATTTTACTCCTCAGTTTGCTTAACATTCAGCAGACAACTATGGTCGATTCGATCTTCTGCTCTCCATATGTTGCGCCAGCAATTTTCATGGCAGACAAAAAGAAAATGTCTAGCGCCATCTATGTTCTTGACTGTACCGTGGAAGTCTGTGCCCGCGAGGAAATAGCCTGGGTATTGCATGACTAAGGCAATTGGTTGTTTGCCCATTATCCTTCAGATCCGACATGCACCATTTTGCTGTTTGAATTGTGCCCAAGAAAAAGACCCGATTTTCGATTACGGCTGTCTGGGAAATTTATATATTTCCAATACGGATGAACGACTTGTGTTTTTGTCCCACATGCAGACAAGCGAAGTTGATTTGATGAGCTATCACCATTATACTGGGCCATAGAACTGGGTTTTATGCGACGGAGGTGGCCAATGACTTAACATTGCATGATATACAGAGGCATTGTTGGTTTAGTGTTGTGCTGACTAGACACTATTAATCTACCATTATCGAACCGGCTCTCGTGCAACTCAAGGCTCTGTACTTTTTATTCAGAGGGATATCCTACCCTGTTTTGATTCTCATTTAGATGGAAAACTGCATGCACTTCAAGAATCATGTCAAAATTGAGATTCCCAATTACTTATGATAGAGTTTTGCACACCTGCGTGACTGGCTCTCAGAACTACATAGGTTGTAATCAACTCGCTTGTTCGCTCTTAGGTATCTCACTGGCATGCAATCGATTGCTCTTGGCATCAGGAGGCGTGATTGCCGGTTGTCATACAGTCTATGTCGAGCACATCACATACCGCAACGGCCGGGACATGCATCCCGTATCCTGGCTACAAACGTGCCGTATGTTCGAATGAAATTTAGAACCAGCATCAGCATTAGGCAAGCATATGACGATGCGGTGAAAGTTCTTGAAGTATTAAATTTGCACTAGACAACAAGTTTGTAAGTTTGCATGCTATTTAATTCGAGAAGAAATGGTTAATTAAGTTATTCTTCTCTTTGTTATTTACACAAAATTCTGTTGTTTTTTTAAATGTCATGTAATCGAAACTATTTACACACGCAGAGATTTTTTTGCAGATATAAAAAATTCCTGTCACGCAGCTAGTCTCTCGTGTGTAGGTAATTTAGAACAAAAGTTAGTAATTGTACTTTACTCTGGATCTCTGCTCAGGAAATGGGCCAACAGATGATAACATCAGAAATTGATTGTTGAATATACTTTTCTAAAGGAACTCATAAAAAAACTTGAAGCGTTTCGGGGATATTTTTAGAATCGTCGTCCATCTTATAAGTAGGATGTATCTATTCATTTACAAAGTTCCTGTGTCAGTCGGACTCATGATTTCCCCAGAGATATGTTTTGTTTGCACGTTGCCCACCACTCCTGGTTTGAGACACCAACTATAGTCTATCAGATTTTATCGGCTTGTCGGAGCAGCAGGTTTGCTGTGTACAACTGCTGCACTGTTTGAATTATTGCGCCGTGCAGCTGCCGGTCAATAGTTAGTATACCGTTCATCGAATAACGCTATTATAGTTTAGCGTTTCTTCTCCATCTTTCGGCATAAATAGCTGCTATCAAAGAAGTTACTTCTTACACTATCGGAGTATGATTATCTATGTTCAGCATGCACGAATTAAATTGAAATTTCAGTAATTTATCTTTATTCTCCTGATACTTTCCGACTTGAAAATTTTAGACAAAGGACCGCCAATTTTCGTGGTTCTCTTGCCTTGCTCTGCATTTGTTGACCACCCTTTTGTTAGTTGTTTATCAAGTGACATATCTTCAGAAGACTGGACACACCTGCCAGCTCCGCACTCATTGTTCTCAGAGGCCTTAGAAGGTTCTTTGGTCGGACATTTTCACCACACTTGGTTAGTTGTTCCAACATTTCCACCAGACTGACCAATGATTCGGGACCGAATTGTCGTCGAATGGCATAGCCGATGGTTATCGGTAGTTTCGGTCCCTGTAGTTTCCTTTTTAGTAGCCACATCGACCAGCGCGCTCTGTATTTACTTCCTATGAAGCCTAAATTCTCTGAACAAAATCATAACCGTGAAAGTGCCTAACTTTTGTTATTGCTCAAGATTTATTTATTTTATTCCGCCTGTTTGTACTTCAATGCTATTTTTATGCGTCCGACGCTTATGTGTAAAATTATTATGGTTGATTAATGACATTGTAACGTTCTGTCAGAGTGACTCAACAGTTTGTGGTTTTAAATTGTGTAAAAAATCCTCACTCCCGTTTCTAAGATTTACATTCGTTATTAAGCGAAAAAATGTCACTGCAAGACAATTTTATGAAAACCTGCCTTGTTCAGAAAACTATGTTAAAATGATTTTATGCAATATTTACCTAACATGTGATGTTTTCAAATAGAAATGTAACTGCTTAACCAACATCAAAACGAACAACTGAAAAAGAAGTAATCATTTACACAGTAATGGCTTGAAATTTTCACTGAACTTTCTCGGTGAACTGGTCTCTAATGTTGCAATTTAATTCATTGGTCACGGTTTGTGAAAATTAATGTACAAGTCAGTGTGGTTAGGATTCTTTATGCTTCAATTTATTTTGCATTAAACTAATTTTTCTCACTAGTCACATTCCTAGTTACCTGTTTCTAGGTACGACAATTTACAGCGTATCAATATTATGCATTGAAGCCGATTCTCCTTTGTCGTCCTACGTATAAGTCATGACGTGAATACAAATCTAACATGGATGACATATGAATGTCGTGATACAAATCTGATTTAAAATGCAGCAGCCCCGTTAATAACAGTAATATTATTAGAAGGGGTCATTTATTTATTGCTTATAAGAACAGCACTAACATTGAGTTGATCTTAATTTTTTCGCTGAGCCAAAGCTTTGCAACATTCATTTTTTTTTTGTTTTGTGCATTACTACTCAGCACTGATCTTCAACGTAGTAAGCGTAGAGTCGAGTAGAGTGGAGACGAGTATAGTTAAGACTCTTCAAGTTACTTTGAATGTGTAGGTGCATTAAATTTCATGGTAGAAAGAAATGCTTCAATTTCTTTCAAAAAGGAACGCAATCAATCTTTAGTTGGCATCGGCGCATCGTTCGCTTCTGAAATGTGTTGAACTTTTCGGCAGATTCCATTAAAGGCTTTGAGTGTTGTACCGGTCGGCAGGCTCGTTTGTGTAGCCCATTATCCTGTTTATCTTGAACTTGAATTCAAATTAGCCATGTTTATGCAGCGATTAGCCGCGTTTATGCAAAGATTCAATACTTGACTTAAGAAAAACTCGTCCAACTGATCGGGTGATTTGATGCTACGTCCAGAATGACCCTTGGGCTTTACAAAAACTTGGTCTGATGCTCGACTGATAAAGTGAATCGAACGTTCGGACTTGAAATAATTATTGTTCAGGCGAACATTGACGGAGTTCGATATTATTTAAGCCTTGACTCGAAAGTATAATTCCAACCATTTCGAAAAATGCTCTCAATTATTTCGCTCGGCAGATTTTGTGATTAGAAACTCAGTTTATTTTTTAATTTTATTTGCTGCTACAAAGAACACAACTCGATCGCGTTGAGGCTATGTAATGTGCCTTGAAATGTCAGTATTTATATAATGTTTTCAACGTTGTTGATAGTTGACTGGCTCGTCGATTAACGATTAACTATTTCGAAAAAATCCTGACGTTTTTTAATCTTGGAAGCAAATCCTGCCTTTTATATAAATGCAAAAAATCTTATTTCTTTTTAGCTGTTTAATGTTCTAATTGAATTTTGGGTCAGTCAAATATTCAATGTATATATTTCTTTCGTATCTGCTGCAAAATTTTATCTAGTGCTGTGAGATACTTGCAATATTCGGTTGCCCGATTCCGTATTCCCGCTTTGCAGCGCTCGTTCTGGTTATAGGCACGGATGAGTTTCACTTGTGCCTTCTTTTAATTTCAACTTGAAATGTTTCTCACACGAATGATAAATATTAGGAACAAAAACTTAAGCGAATAAAAAATTATTTCTTGATGTTCATAGACTAATTTGTTAATGTTTTAGGAAGTAACGTTTTATAGATAATAAAATATGAACTAGTACGTATATATATTCGAAATAAATTATACTACAAAATTGATTAGTTACACGAGATAGTTTATTGCTTTGAATGCATAGATTTATTATTTTCAATAGGTATATAGGTTAGGTACCGTATGTTACATTAATGTTTTTATATTAGGGTTTGCAAATTTTTTAAATGCATTAAAATCATTGTAAAATTTAAATGTAGAACAGGGTTTAAAAATGATGCTTCATGGGCACAAAATTATGCGTCTTTTATTATTTATTATTTTTTTGTTATTATGTTCCGATGTTTTTCGAGGGACGCCTTCGGCTGTCTCTAAATATGATCAAATTCATGAGTTATATTGTATCCCATTTACCAGAACATGTAAACACTAAAGTTTTTTTCTTGTGCAGGTGTACAATTAGACGTGGCTTTGTGGTCAGAACTTGATAGTACAAAGTGTCACATAACTCACTCAAGTGACGTAAAGAGATAAAAATTTAAAATATAGTCAATTATTCATGTGTGATTCGTAAAACTTCAAGATAACAATGAGTTTTCAGTGATGTAACTGTTCAGTCGGCATGAAAAAGCATTTGTTCTCGGTAGCCCAAGAAGGGCTGCTGTCCATGTGCCGCTGTAACGACGATCTCCGCCCGCATTGACCATCACCGCCTCATGCATGGCCGCCATGGGCATCACAGGCCACCGTCGCAGCATCAACGGCGACCAACTCCGCAGAGTTGACAGGCTTGTGCCGCGCACCCTTCAGTCGCTGATCTTGTGGACTCTGTTGGGCGTGGCTGCGGCGCGGAGGGACGACGGGACGGCCCGACCAGCTCTGTTCTCGCCTACCTGTCACCTCTCCGTCCAAGAGATCGGGGTGACAGCCGTAGGGCCAGAGGGGCTCAGAGCCGCGTGTAACTTGCGTACTCTGAGGTCGGAAATTCTCCAGCCCGGCCATTTCAACAATAGTACCTTGAGTGCAGTTAATCACAGCCAGCACGTCACCTCGCTTCACTTGCAATGTTCTCGACAAGTGGTTTTTGAGTCAGAACTGCAGCCCGCTGCGTTTGCTGCCTTCCCTCGGCTGCAAGAGCTTTCTTTAGATTCCTGTAAACTTAAAGAACTTCCCGATCGAACATTTGCAGGACTGCCACAACTCAGGCGACTGTCAATCTCAACACATCACGAAGATTGGCCTGGAGCAGTCCTCTCACTGAGCAAAGACGCTCTGACAGAACTACCTCGGCTGGAATATCTTGATTTGTCCGAGAGTGAGTTGTGGCAGATACCGGAGGGTACTCTGTGCTCCAGCAAATCTCTGACTACACTCAATGTTACCCACAATCGTATTCATCGTCTTTCAGATCTTGGGTTTCACTCTCCGTGTTTTGCTCCGGTGGCACATCTCTACCTCAGTCACAATGACGTGGACGAGCTGCCTGCGAAGGCCTTGCCCACTCCGCACCTTCACACCTTTCATCTCGACCATAATAAGGTGGCTCGTGTTGATGACTACGCCTTCAGAAATCTGGCCGAGATCAAAGACCTCATTCTTAGCTATAATAAACTGGTAGCACTTCCTCAAGCTGCCTTCCTAGATCTTTACCAACTAAAAAATCTTGATCTTGCCAACAATAGCTTATCATCTCTACCGCCTTCATTATTTTCCTCTCTTGGACAACTATTATCGTTGAATATTAGTCACAATCAACTCACTTTTTCTTTTGACAACCCCGAGCCCTTCATTGGTCTCATACGATTAGTCGTTCTAGATCTTTCTTACAACAAACTTATTGACCTAAGGAGTCAAGTTTTCAATCATTTGTACTCCCTTCAAGTGCTCTTCCTTTCCAACAATAAAATTACTTATTTGAGTGACGGGATATTTTCTTATCTGGCAAATCTTCACACTCTAGACCTTTCTGATAATAAATTATCAATTTTAGAGAGCGGAACTCTTAAAGGACTTTCTGTGCTCACTCATTTCTTCGTCGACAATAATTCAATTGAAATAATATCCGATGCTTCTTTCCGTAATAGTTCTTCTCTTCAGAAGTTGAGCGTCACAGGCAATTATATTGTCGAGATACCGAAAGCAATCACATCGCTAACACTTCTACAAGTACTCGATTTGAGTCGTAACCAAATCGCAACCCTCGAGCGATCTAACTTAAAAGGACTGAATAATTTAAAGCATCTTTCTCTTCGACAAAACTTTATTGGCAACATTAGCATCGATGCCATACCTCGTATGGCTCATCTTGAATTTTTAGATTTATCCAGCAACATGATAGGAGGCGTGGAGCCTGGGGCATTCGAACCTCTAACAGAGCTCAAAACTTTGAACCTGTCTCACAATTACCTGAGCCACGTGAACGGCATAGCTGCGCCTCTTCCCAAACTTCTGCACTTCGATATCTCTCATAATGAAATTGAGTGGTTCGACTATGCCCTGATACCTAAAAATTTATTCGCTCTCAATCTTAATGGAAATAGGATTAAAGTTATGGAAAATCATTTTGAAGTGCATGATAAACTCAATTTACGAAGAATATTTGCTGCGAATAATTCAATTACAGCAATTAATTACACTTCTATACCAAATGGGATCGAAGTTATTGACTTCAGTGACAACCTCATTGACTACGTCAGCTCAAATACCTTCCTTCTGAAAGACCGCGTAAACGAAATTAATCTTGAAAATAATCAACTTATGTTGTTGGAGGAATCTTCTCTGAGGCTTCCTCCTCGGTCACCGGAGGCCACGTCGGCCTCTCCTCCCCTTCTGCTGCTCTCGAACAACCCTCTCAAGTGTGACTGCGGGGCGGAATGGTTGTCCCGAGCTGCACGGGATGCCGTAGGGGACAGAATATTGACCCAACAATCCACCGGGTCATTCCTCCCAAGACTGGGCAAAGTAACCGACATCAAGTGCACTTTGCCGGGACTGTGGCAAGATGCGTCCGTGCCTTTGGTAAACGTGCACCAACACCAATTTTTGTGCACCTATCGGAGACATTGTTTCACTCTTTGCCACTGTTGTGATTTTGATGCTTGTGATTGTGAGCAAACTTGCCCCGACAATTGTTTGTGCTACCATGATCACACTTGGAACCACAATATTGTAGATTGCGGCAAACAAAATTGGACTGCAATGCCTCTAGGCGTGCCAATGGATGTCACTGAGGCGTTTTTGGACGGTAACAACATGGGAAACTTGACTTCTCACGCTCTCATAGGAAGGAAGAACCTGCGAGTCCTATATCTCAATAATTCAAATATAATTGATATTCAAAACAGAACTTTCAACGGATTAAGGAATTTGAAAGTTCTTCGACTGGACCACAATTACTTGGAAAAACTTCATGGTTATGAATTTGTGCTTTTACACAACCTGCTTGAACTTTACATCAATGATAATTTAATCTCGCACGTTGCCAACACAACCTTCACGTCACTGAGGTCCTTGGAAGTTCTTCGCTTGGAAGGTAACAGAATATCAACGTTTCCCGTTTGGAACTTGGGGCTTAACCCCTTCCTTGTGGAAGTGGGTCTCCATCGTAACCGATGGAGCTGCGAGTGCAACTACTTGGCAAATCTAAGAGCGTGGCTGGAAGCCAACCGCATAAAAGCGAGTGAAGTGAACGAAATAAGCTGTTTTCATCAAAGAAGTGGAAAAGAAGGACCTAGGGTTCTTTCAAACTCGCCTGGTCATTGCGATCATTTTGTAGCTACAGCCCATATGAACAACCTAATGGTAAATGATTATATTATGTTTTCAAGTATCAGTGTTGGTATAATCATTGTAATTCTTGTTCTTGTTTTTATTGGTGTAGTGTATAGAAGAAGGATCAAATTATGGGCCTCTAATCAGTACTCGAAAAACTTGTTCGAAAAGAGCTCGTCATTCGTTGAAGAGCGTGAAAAGCTTTTCGATGTATTCATTAGCCATAGTAATAAAGACAGTACTTGGGTATACAGCGTATTAGCTCCTGAATTGGAAGTTAGAGGCTACCGAACGTGTGCAGTGTACAGAAACTGTTCGTCTCCAACAGCCTCCTTCGTAGCCCAGGCCATGTCAGAAGGCATAGCCTGCAGTAAGCGACTTATGCTCGTTGTGTCTCGAGGCTTGGTCGATAGTGAATGGTGTAAATATGATTTTAAGAGCACTCACGTCGATGCCATAAAGAAACTATCGAATAAAAATATAATTCTAGTTAATTTAGATGATATTCCTAAGAACGAGTTAGACTCGGAAATGATTAATATTATTAGAAAAGCTTCTTTTAGTTTCAAACCACGTGATCCTAGGTTTTGGGAGCGCTTGAGACGAGCACTTCCTTCTCTCCGACACAGAAGACGTTATGAAGATTCTACCGGCATCGGAAAGTCGGTTAGTTCGCCTCTCGTGGTGGCCGATGTCCCCACGTCAGATTTGGCAAAATATAACTGCCACCAAAACAAAAATTTGACACTAAACCCTTATTGGGAAACAGCTATTACTTCTAATGTCCCTGAATGGAACATGAAAAAACCGGACCTTGGAGCTCCACCTTGGTACCAAGTGACTTCGGTCAAGTGCGGCCACTCGCCTTCTTCGTCATCTCGTCCACCTGAGGCAGACCACACCTACATGTCAGTCAGCGAATGTGATGACACTACAAACTCTCAAACTGAAGCATTTGCTGCCCTTTCTTCGTCAGGTGCAACGCAAGGTGTTCACCCTTCATCCAAATCGTCCGTCCCTCTGCTTGTAAACGGTTCGGCATCAGGCCAGTTAAGTCCTCCATTACTATCGTTGAGACATCAACATTCAGTTCAGAATAGAGCAAACCATTACCAAGATCCTCAACAATACCAAAATCCACACACACTACGTCCTTCCCAAAGCCACCATAACCGTACTTCTCCTGAGGCCACACACAGTCTCCTCTTAAATCGTCCGCCCGGCTTCCGCACGCCGTCCGTCACCGCGAGAAACCTTAAGGACGAAAGTTCGGGAGGGCCTCGCATGGCGAACAATAACAATCCAAACTGTAATGCTGACTCACCATCCATTGATATGAACGAAGAAAATGAAATGGAACAGAAATACCCTCCAATGTTGACCCGTCCTGATGAAGCCCGTAATTCATCTCAAAGAGTTGACGTTCCATCCAGCGTAGCAGGTACAGCATGGATCTACCAGTCTCCTGTCAATCTTCCATCGTCTCCTAGTGGCCAAACATACTATGTGTAATCTATATAGGCTCGGACTTCGCAGCTGAGCAACTAGCGTAGACGAAATATTTTCTAACTTGCACGAATATTTTGTTTTCTGTTCCGAGTGCATGTGTTTTTCTAATTAAGCATGGAAGTGCAGTGAAAACGTGTTACCAGATTGTTAAAAAATATGAAACGAACTTTTCCAATTGAAATTAATTATTTCATTGAAATTATTTAAATTATTTCTCCATTTGTTTGATGATCTCTTTGAAGCAAGAATGGAGAGAGTAGAAGAAATGACAATTTCCTAAAGAAGTATTAATTAAATAATTTCTTCCGTACTTCCAGCCTTTATTGGTAAATATAATGATTAGATCTAAAATTGCTAAGTACAGCTAGAAACAAACCCAGTGATATAAACCAAACGCCGTCCCCTCCACATCTTCTTTATCCTGAAATTATCTGCGCCCACTTTCCATTTAGGCGTCACTCGACTGCATTTGAATATCATAGTCGCCTTGCCGTCCTGTATTATGTTGCATTTGTTCACTGCTCCCTCTATACTCTGGCTGGTTGTTCTTGCATGACCATTTTGAAGTGCAACGCTGCTAAGACATACCCCTGTATTCGTTTTATATTTATTACAATTGTCACTCGGTCGAATTTATTCAATGTGATACGCTGACTTCTTGTATGATAGCGGTCCATTAAAAAATGAAGCATTCATCGATAATCCCAGCCCAAAGTTCTTGTGCATAAAAGCGGTTTTTGCCTTTAAAAATTATTTCGAAAATTTCGGTTAATCTTATTTCGAATCACCTATTCCTAAGTTCTCGGGAAAAAACGACTCTTAAGCCTTTGCCCGAGAGCATGAATTTTTTCGCGTGTCGTTTCCTTTCAAAAATATTGTCATGTTTGCAATGCAGAGGTTTTTATTGTTTGTCTATTTCTATTTCTATTCCCATTTGTTCTATTCTATTGTCTATTTCCCATTTGTTCAACTACCTTAGCATATTATCATGACACCTATTTAATAATTCACGATTTCACGTAGCATGACATTTTTCGATGATTTTCAGTCAATTAAAGAATAATCAGTCATGTAATATATCCTGCTTGATGCTATGGTGCCGAACGCAGCCAATAAAGGAGCTCTAATAAGACCAGCCTCAGATGTCCAATAATGTACTGCAAACGCCACCATGAAGAACACACGCTCCGGCCGCCGTCGGTGCAGTCGGGGGTGCAGTCCTGTCCCTTTCTTTGCGTTCGCAAGGAGATGCTCGGATCAATAAGAGTTGGGGACGAGTGCTCTTGTTTTAGCTACTCGAAGTCTCCTGCTGCTTTTATTATGCATGGATTTTTTCTATTGCAATTCATTTTTTGCTAATCCACCATTCCTGTACGCTGTCCAGAAAGGTCGATATTCTTTGGTAGTCGCAAGTATTTCGATGTTTCATGTCATGTATGAATGTATGAGTAATTTGCTCGCTTCAGGTTCAAGTTTTCTTTAGATTGAAAGTAGGATTTACAGAAAAATTTGCATTTAAAAAAAATAATCGGATTTCGGTTTTCACAGTTTTTTCACAGTTTTTTCTAACAGACTAGGAATGATGCACTCACGAGGAGCTCTCAAATTGCGTCTTACATCATCATATATAGGGAGAGAAAATTTTGCATATCTTGTTTCTATGTACTAACGTCTTGACAATATTGCTGCCATCGAGTCAGATTCCGCTTACATTTTTACTTTCGATATTGTTTATCAGGAATGTAATCAAGGACGCGAATGAGTCTTGTGGTTTTCACTGCAACCCGCTTTCAAATTCTGTTCCTCATACGTGCCAATTTCCTCCTCCTAGGATTTCAAGATTTGCCCATTTTACTGGTCCAATTTGAACTCGTGGCTTGTGGTTTTTTGTCTTCAAACTTTTCTTTCGCAAGGTAAAGGTGGCAGTGTTTGCCGGGGTCCCCTTAGCAAACATCATTAGGCCATGTTCAATCATCGTGTGCAGGCCGCGTTTCATTGACGCCATCCATGATTTTCGCTGCAGTAATGCGATATCCGCCGCCTCTAAGGCTTTAAAAAGGCATACCTCCACATTGCAGCGCTCTTTTTTTGCTACCAATAATTGCTCGGTCTGCGCTCCAAACTGCAGGGCATTTTTTTATGTATACCACAATGATATGGTTGGATTTGAACAATGCGTGTTACAATTATATAAAATTTGTGGAATGTTTTGGAATTGTTTTCACCTGCAAAAAATGCAACTGATATCATTTATGGCATTTTACTTTTTGTGGAGACTTTATAAATTCTATTGACTGACATTATGCGGATTGATTTATTCAAGATTTTTACAGATAAATTATAGGCATTTAAACGTTAATGGTATTTTTTTCTGGCTTGGCAGACTTAGAGAATTGTTCTAATCTAGTCCGATTGTCCTAACATGCGATGCCACATATTTTTTCTTGCTTTTGATGCAGACATCGATAGCCTGCAGTACGAGATAGAGATATTTGCGAAAAAATATAAACTTATTAACTTAAATGCTTTTTGAATTGGACCAATTAAAAGTTTAGTTTTCGCTTTTGCAACCAACATTAAAAAAACAATCAGTCTAATTAATCTGACAAAGTTTATGTAGCTGGGACATGCGTAATTCGAATTATTGGTGTATAGCTCATTTTTTTCCTTTTGTAACTCGATACCTACATGTTTCTTTTGCGTTTTTTTGCAGGCTTTCGATAAGCTCAAAATTACCAAAGCATATGGATGAGTTTTTCAATTCCTAGTTTATTTTCCGTTCTGTTTAGCATTAATCATTATCCATCTTTATTTAATTCGTTCGTCCTGTCAGCCTAAATTAATTGTTTTGGAAATTCCAAATTTAAATTCAAGATTATTCTTGTTATGTTTCATGAATTGCTGCCATTTTGTTCTATATTTGAAATCATCGATAACAAAAGTATTCCTTAATTAGGCTGAAAATGCAGCACAATAAAAAGTTTTTTCTTGGATAAAAATCTCTATTGAAATTTTTTTGGTATACAGAGAGAATTTTAAATTCTGTTTTATTATGTCAAACATAGATCGAACGTGCTGCTACTCCGTAATTCTACCTTAATTTCTTTGGTTGTCAATATCTTGCAATTTTATTATTGAGTACTTTGTAAATATATGATATTCCATTGTTTATCGGGACTGCATGAATGCACTTACAAAGCATGTAAGGAACAAAAGTTGCGCACGTTTATTGTGCAGTAAACTAGCCATATATAAGCCGGAATATTCTTCGCATGTGCAATATAATGTGTGTACTATACGCTTCTCCGTCTCTCTGATTTTGTATTTATCGCTGTAATTGACGTGATTATATAAACATGATCGTATGAACGTGTATTTTGTACTAGCCAATAAGCCTAATTGTAGACGATAATTAATTTCATTGTGAATAACGGTATCGCGCTCAAAAACTGTAATTCGGCATTTTGTACTCAAAATTATCTTCTTATGGTGTGTTAATTATTTTCTGTTATTTTTTGTAGGTGGGTTCATTGTCATCTGTTGTTTATAATTGATGATGATTTTATTAGTCTTGTTGTTGTGTTTTAAGTATCGGAAAAATTAGGATTGAATTCCCAATTATCTATAAATAATGAAATTGCCAGGATATAATGATCTCGCGTTAAAATATTTCAGCTTCGCTGTTGTTAGTGACCATTTCTGAAGTTTGTGCGAAGTTTGAAATTCCACTTTCCCATCACATATATATGTATAACTTTCGTGTCCTACTTCCCGTTCAAATTATCATTTCTTTCATAAAATTCAATAGTTTTTCTCTAATATTACGCAAATCAACCTATTCAGTTGAAATACTACTCAGAATAGTACCATATTGATGCTATAAAAATTATTTGTCGCATTTAATGCTAGTGTATATATAGGCTGTAAAAAGAGGAAGGGAAGCCCTCAAACTACTCCGTCTCATCGATTTATTAACTAGCATGTAATAAAGAACGTTTCATGTATTATATCTGAATTTTCATTCTCCTTCCTTTGATGCCCGAAATTTATTCAGGACGACAATAAAGAACCAATATTTTCGTTTAAATATGTGAGGAACTGGTACATTTTCATACTCTGTTATAAATTATATGGATTTAGATTGCACATGAGTCAGATTTATTACTTGCAAGTAAATTCATCCAACAACTATCCACGTAAAGTTTCTGATTTACGACAAATCTCTTATGCTGTTGTAGGTCAGGGCTTGATAAAAAAAATGAAGAGCAAAGGTAAGACATTTTTTCAAGTTATGAGCACTAAAATCGGTATTTTAAATCCAAAGACACAATTTCGCACAAAATTTTTTCAACGATGAAAATCAAACATGACGTGTGACGTTGCACTGCAAGTTTGTTTCGGCATAATGGGCGAGAAAATTTTTGTGTCACTCGAGCGCGACAGGCGGGCAGGCTGTCTAGCTCGGCCAGTTCCGCACTTTCTGTAAGATCGTCTTTTCTTGCACCATCGAGTTGACGCATCGTTCGCCAAGACCTGGGTCGTCAAGACAGATTGCTGCGTCAAGCTCACGTCAAACTTAAGCAAGATGGCACTTGGCGTGAAATTCTCCGAGATTAAAATGAGGAGCTGGTCTCTTCCTTGACGTGGGCAAGAAAGCAAGGGGGCTTGCCGTGCGTGTAGTGACAGCGGTAGGGTACTCTCGTCTCAGCCACGAGACAAGGCTGCGCGCGCACTTATATAGGAAAAAGTTTATTGAAAAGACAGTTTGTTTCATCGGAGAAATATTTCCAATAACATAAGTTTGCGTTGATAATTTCAGTGAAAAAAACACTTGAACGATAATAAATAACATTGGAAATTATCGCTTTAACTTAACAGCTATATATCAAAGGCTACTAATGCATGAAATTTCTTATAATTTTCGCTTTTCCATTTGATCGTGTGATATTTTCTGTTCATTTAAAATCTCACCGATTTTATGACGATGGGTGACTCCATGAGGCGTCGCATAGTAATTTTAACCCATGTTAATTATGTGTGTAATATTTTAAATTCAAATAATTATGCAACTAGAGAAACTAAAAATAGGCACCATTGTATTGGATCCATTATAGTCTCGAATACCGCTTCTTCAAATGTCATGTAGAGATATTGGCATATCCTTCAAAGATGAACACAAAATTGAACGGCATTAATTAAGCCAAACGTGAATCAATTCATTTAATTTCCATTTCATATTGAGATGTTCGAGGCGCCCGCTTATTTAACGGTTCTTGCTGAGTATTCTGGAGTGTCACTCATGTCGACTGAAGTGCCGTCATGCCGAGCGCTGCGGATGCACCAGCACTCGAATGTGTTCGAGAACCAACACTTGGCCAGCGCCCGTACGTCTTCCCGCCCTCTTGGTAATGTGCTTCAACGCCCGAGCTTCATCTTTGCTGGAAAAACTGACACAGACTTAGCAGGGATAGCCTGGATATGTGGTTGTTGTGATGACGGCAGTTGCGATGTGTTTTGTTTAACTTCAAAAATTTCAACTCGTTTGGGGGCTAAAGAAAGATTGGAATGACAAGAAAATGATTATTAAGTAGGTATTGTTCAATTTTGAAGTTTTTAGATGTTTGTATGCGTAAGTGTTGTAGACGAATCTGATCAAGAAGCGTTGAAATAAGATTCATTTTATATATTTTTTCTATCCAGTCTTGCACTACTCTGTTAAATACTGCATCACTCAACTGATCTGGTAAAATGATTTAGAATTTGTATCATTTTATAATTAAAAGATAGGTACCATGAATGATGCGCCCGTTTTAATTATTTGCATTATTTCGTTGTTGTTTGAATTCTTATTATTACTATCAGTATCCACCATGACAATAATATTTATTAGAAACTTTATATCTCCCAAGAGTTTTTCTACATTTTTTACTTTTAGCAACTATAAATTATTTTAAGATGATACTTAGTTTCTGTATTACAGTCCAAATAATCTCTGGCTTTTTCTCGATAAATTATTTTCTTGGAAGTCCATTCATCAAAGAATTCCACTCATAATCTGTAGAACGAAGCGAGTCTCAGGCGAGATCTTGCAGACGCTTCCTAGCCGCAATTCATCAGCGAGACAAAGCTAGCAAGCTTTATCGTGCGACCATTTATTCACCAGCACCAGGATTAGAGCGCTTACACCGGCTTGCTATAGGATTATTTCTCGGGCATATTAAAGGAAGAGTTCTTGTCGTGTGTGTACTCGTTAAGAGTCTGCGCGTCCCTTAATGAGAGTACGAGACGTGGCTTTCTCAATATAAGACTCGCTTTCTAGAGAACAATGACAAGTTGCTACATGTGGAAAACTGTAAGACCTACAGCTAATAAACGTATTTTTTCATCACTGACTCATGCACAAATAAGAAAAAACCCGTTGCTTGGCTGCGTTATAGCAAGAAAATTTACCTACATAATTTGTATAAAAAAGTAGTACAAAAAAGTGTGAAAAGTAATAACTGGAAGGCACCGGTTTCATGATCTAAATGATTTTACAACATTTTACTCCTAATCTAGTTATTTTAGGACTTTTTCGTAACCAAAGCAGGCCGCTCTACTACTATGTTTCAACGATACCCCGACCTTGTGTGCGGACACTATTCTCGTGACTAGTGACTACTAGTCGTCACACTAGTCGTCTGTTATAGTATCCAATAGTCGTCACACTAGTAGTCGTCACTAGCCACTAGCACGACTATTTACTAGTCACTAGAAACATAAGTCAACTGGCAAGTAGGAACGTCATCGGAAAGAAGGCAGCTCTGTAGCCATGGCTGCTAATCGGATAATTTATCACAGCGGTGAACACAATGTCGCTCATTGATCGTGCGTTTAATGAGCCGCATTGACCATGGACGTGTTCAGACCAGGGTGAGTTAATCAACCCCTAAAAATTACCTTCTTCGAGCGGCCAGAAAAACTGAAACATGCGATTGTTATAACGGCACGGCAATTATCAGCAGGCAACCCCGCAATGCCACATCTTCTACCTGACGCTTAATTGCTTGCCTGTATTTTTGCTCGCTGGATACTTCTGATAATATTCAGGGCTCAGGCTCACCGTGGAAAGAACGCGTAATCTATCAGCTTAAATCGGTAGGATAAGGCTTGTTAAAAAATATAGAACTCAGTACTCACTAAAGTGAGTGACAGAGAGCGCATTTTCTCGTCAACGAAAACGTGAAGTCACGGACGGACAGACATGACGAGCACAATAGCGCCTTTTTTCCATAAATGAGAAAATTTGCTAAAAAGAGTCCTGTGCTCAATGTATATTAAAATAGTTTATTTCTGATCGAAGATCAATTAGATTCTTTCGAAATGGGCGATGGAGATTTCACTTCCTGTTTACATCGCATTAATTTTATTCCATTCATTTTAGTTTTGACATTATAACAACATGATAAAGGATACTAATTGTTTTATAATTAACTTGTCTGTTTTTGGAAGGAGGGCTGTAATTATTTTCTGTTTTCAAATTACTTCAAACCTCATGTACGCTCTCACGATGGTACGTGTACTGCTTTTCTATGGGACTGTAGATTGATTACAGGTCAATTGAAATGTCAAGTTTGCATTTGCACTAAATTTTGGTTTATTGAATACGGGATTTCCTTAAAACCGAATAGGCTAGCATTGTGACAGCGTGTTCAGTTTGAACTGTATATTGCTGCAACCCAACGAATCGCCAGTTTACTGCTCTTATACGAATTTTCTGCATTGACTGGGCTTTATTCACAAACCTTCAGAGGCGCACCGAAACGGCACAAAGGTAGCATTTGCAACTCTGCACCCGTCGCACAGAATCGTAACTTAAGAAGGTCCTCCGAGAGCGTATAGATCCATTAACCCGACGCACTCGAGCACAATTTGCGGAAACCAAAGAAGAGGGAAACCATGCAACCATGGCTTTCCTGACCACCAGCGATGGCTGCTCACATGGACAGAAACCAAATCCAGAGCAAAGATACGAATGCGGATCAACTTACCCGTGGAGGGTGGATCAACAGGACAGGGAGAAAACGCTGCTCGATAGAAGAGCTTTGCGCTTCCGTATACGAGCGCAAGCCCTTTGTTGTGAGGGCCTGGACTCGTTTAGACCGAGTCAACAAGACTCCGATGTCGGTAACGCTGCTATATAGATAAGTTAGAGGTAAAATTCTCGAATGATTAATTTTTTGTTAATTTGTTGGTTAATTTTTCAGATGAACTGTATTTTATAAGTATTTTACATGCGTTACAATACTGAATGTTTTTTTGGCTGGACTTAAACGTTCTGATATGTAAATCTGAAATGTAATTCAGGTATAATATGCATTGCGAGAGGTAACTGGATAATTTCTCTTTTGCTCAAGTTTCATCAGTTGGATATAAATATCGAATGTAATTTTCACTAGCTTAGTGCATCTATATTTATTCCCTACAAAGACATGACCTCAAATTTAGGATAAAAACATGATGATGCACAATAATTAGAAAAACATTTGAATCCTTCGCAGATTTCTCACTAATTTGATGAGCCGCGTTAGTTACTATCACAAATATTTGCAAGTCACTGTTAAATATGATGTCTAACTCGTAATCGAATTTTTTTTATTCATCTGTATTAATTTGGGTATCAGTTATTCGTGTTAATGGAAGACATTCACGAACAGTAATTTAATGTTGTTTAATATTTTAATATGAAATGCATCTTTGTTCGACAATGGATCAAACGAAATAAAGATTGCGTAACTGGAACGATTACATTAAAACTACGTTAATTGGTCAACGCTGCATTTGCCTTTGTTGACGTTACGGTGATATTGCGCAATTAAGAAAGTATGAATAAACGTCAATCATGATAAACAAGACGCAGCGCTGAGACTTAACGTTAGCTTCGTGCTGAGCATTGAAATCCTAGACGCTGCTCCAGTGTATCTTTAATAGAAAACCGAAGTTTTCGAAACAACTTCGTGTAACATAATAAACTTAGAATGGACAAGGTTGGTGAATTGTAATAATATGGCTCATAAATTGAATATTTAATGCAAAAAATAACTGATAACATATAGTAAAAAACGTGGTAAAATTCGACTTTTTCGTCAAATTTACAAATAAAAATAAAAGGAAAAAAATTTAGGTCGGAGTCGTCATCGAAAAACAGTTATTCAAAACACAGTTTATTTAACTTACAGCATGACTGGAAAATACAATGAAATGCAAACTATACTAGAGTCCTAAATGTCTGTAATAACACAACTTATGAACTAAGGCTAAGTATTCACATGGGTAGTCCATAGACGAAGCCTGCATTCATCATTCACTGGCGGAACTGCTGCCAGACGTCAGCTCTCTAGGCGTAGGTGGGCGGGGGATTTCTTAACATTTCTCTGTGAATCATGAAACCTTTCATCCAATTGGCGGTCACCAGGGTTCCGTAGACGACAACGGCTGATGCTATCAACACGACCAGAGCTAGATTCAAGTATGCTAATACTATGGTTGCTTTTCTAACCTTTACACCCCTGAATAACTCGGGCAATGGTTCGATAGTTTGCCGAGCTTCCTCCACTTCGGTGGCAATAGTAGCATGTTTGTCGTACGCTTCCGACATATTGACGTTATCGCCGTGCATCCTAATTTCAGTCCAGTAGTTTTCAAAGATCTATTGGTCTTCATAGAATTTATCAAATATCGATAATTCCTCCCTAGCAAGGGATAGCTGGTTTTATACTGCTTATCTTTTGTAGTTTATTGAAGCTAGTTATATCCCATACCGCACCGCCTCTTGCAGTTCATCTATATAATACTGCAGTTACTTGTGTACATCCTAGAATTTTTTATTTCTTTTATCAATCGCACCTTTCCAAGCTATATCGCTTTTATCTACGCTCCTTTGAACAACTTCGAGGTATTCATTTTTTATTTTTTCTTGATTTTTCTCACCAATCATATCTGATATCTAAACTTAAATTTTCTGCAGTTCCTGAACGATCTTCGATTTAGTTGTTCCCGGAGCCATGAGGTTATCAAATACTTTTATTTACTCGTTCAAAGTTGACATATACTTATCGTCTTCGCTTTTCAAATGAATATTCACTTCATTTTAAAATATCTGCACAGCTTTGTCTACGTTCATCGTCTGCTCCGATGGAAGTAGGATGTCAGTGTAATACTTTGTACTTGTATTTAGCACACGGTTCACGATATAGTAATTTAAGGTCATCAAGCCGTTTTTGAAACCCTGCAAAGCACGCTAATACTACAGAGCTGAGCTTGCATATAAGCGATCCTTGAGTTCGGAGTGGAAACTTTACTCGTCGTTGACCATGTTCACGAACTCATCGGTACTGACCATCAACGATTCAGATGCGCTTTCCATCGCTGCAATAGGTTGCACGAAAGCTCCTTGCAGCGTCTCCCTCGTGACGCGTGAATTTTCTTGTAGATCTTCAATAGCTTATCGAGTTTCCTCAGTTGCTTTCAACATTGCATCTTCTACCGATGAGGACTTATTTACAGTGTCGTTAGATTAATTCAAACCGCCATGCACGCGAAGTTGTCTCAGAAGTTCTTCATCACTTAACTATGTCTTATTCCTTTCCACTTTGACTGGCTCGGGCAAAACTACACTGAATATTTTTTTCGCATCTGCAGCTGTCTAATTTATGTCATCGCCACTGTAATTCTTGGATCCAGAAGCATTCAGATTATTATTATTCGCAATCAGGTCGGTGGCATTTTCTGTAGCTGAGACCATCCAAACTGTGAATCCCGCGCATAACATCCAGAATGCAAAGGGAGTTGCAAGCAAAGTTTTCTTGGACTTCATCGTAGCCATGTTCGCAGTCTTGACGAGCAAATTGCTATTCTTCTATTTTAAAGTTTATAACTAACTCAACACTTGAGGTGTGTTTGCTTCGATCCAAATGAAGTGAATATTTTCGTATTGAAATCAAAGTCGAATTCCTTCCATATTTCATGTATCAGGAAAGTATTCTGGATACGGTGTTTGCGTTTCTTGGTTTTTGTACAATGCTGACATGTATAACTAAATGTTTTAATTTACTAGTATTGAAGTAAATATTTGTTAATAAAACTTTTTTTACTGCTTAGTGCGACGGGAATTTTTAATTTTTGCTTTACGTTAGTAAAAGATTTTTATGCAGCGTGAATGACCGATCTAAATGTCTTGACCGGATTTTAGCTCGCACCCAAATTCCAACAATTTTAAAGGGTATCCTGGTAGGCCTGAATCTGAATCGCTATCTGATCAAAGATCGCGCTCCTAAATCAGCTCATGTACATGGGTTTTATTACCAAAGACTTCTGGCATCAATTAAAGATCGAAATTATTTCAGTAACATATATCATGCGGCTTTGAATGATAATTAAATAATGTTAACGGAGTTTGCCGACGAACAATCGAGAACTCATTTAAAGTTGTCTTTGTAGCTCAATAGCTGACGCACACACATAAAAGGTGTCAAATCGTGATTATTTTCTTCAAAATCTACACTGCATTTCTCGCAGTGGAACATTGATGGAACTTAGTGGTGACTAAGCCTCGTTTCTTGAAATTTATTGTAATACCTGAAATTATCGGAGCGGGATATTCAAATGCCACAGTATTTTTAGAAATTAGAAGAAGGATGAATAATGACAAGCATTTGATCTCACGCAGGATTAGTGGCTGGACGCTGCTCTACGTACGCGCCGTGTTCCTCGTTTGCAACGATCATTATAATTGTCGACCAGCGAATGACGTCACAGGCTATCCATGATGTTAGGTTCAGCTAGCACCACGCATTGAAGTTTCATGAATTACACAGAATAGTCGTATTTGCTATCTTCCACTAATACTCGCAGTATTTTACTGCGAGTAGTAATTATTTTACTTAATATTACTTACTACTACAGTCCAAGGCGCTAAAACTCTTTCAACGGGCAGCTTGCCTTTTTCTGAGTCCTTCAAACTTCTCATGAGACACAATGAAACACAGGTCCTGTGCATTTATAATAGGAAACAAGCCTAGGCTGTGGTAATGTACATTAGTATAGGCCTGAGCGCTCGTACTGTAGCAGAAATAGCCGGCGGAGCCCCACACTCAATACCTCTGGGCGTGCGATGGTGATGGCTGAGCAACACCACAGGTGCGCGTGAGCCAAAATAAAGAAACTATAAAAAAGCTTGGATAAAAAACAGGAAAAATATCACGGTAAAAATAAAACGAATTGAAAGACAGGCATAGAACAAGACATAGATTTAGTTGCTTAAGAGTGAACGAGATCACGTAGTGCAAGGAGGCAAGTTATATAAATTTATTTACAGTTAAATACAGATAATTATATTACAGATAACTTGTAATCAAGAAAGTTTTCAAAAGACAAAAAAGCAATGATGGTTTTCTCGCCCTCAATACCTTTTTTTTATTTTCCAATAATTTATAATAAAGTTTTACTCGTAATGCAGTATGAAAGTTCTGCGAATAATAAAAAATTAAAAAAATTACAGAGGTGATTAAAATTTCAACGGGAAAATTCTAGAAACATTACAAAGTTATAATATAAAATCTGGCACAAAAACATTATTTTTGCATGAAAATAAACTATGCGAAGATAAAAAAATGTTGAATATTTTTTACATCAATATTTTTCTCAAAACATTGACATAACAGTGGATAGAGAGATAAATGAACTGATGAGCATAATCGCAAAAAAATGATTTATAATTATATCGCTAAAATGGGACATATTTGCGATAATGGGACTGCGATAAAATAAATTTGTATTGTGAAACGTTACCGGAAAGCAAAATGCAAGCAGATTAGCAAAATGCACGCGTTAGCAAGATACCCGTACAACAATCATGTGAATGAAATGATTAAATTCATTAAGAAACACGGCACATCTGTTTTAGTAATTACTGGGGAATAATAGTAATGATGTATTTGAAACCATAATAAAAACTCCCGAGAGGAATTTGAAAAAAATGGTCACAGGTGCACACGAAACTTCCTAGTGGGCAAGGGGCGAGTGACGACAGCTCGGCAATGCTGTGAAGTGCTCCACTTATTTAGAGCTACATTAAGTGCCACATAAACGCCACCTGAGTGCCCACGATCCCAAACAACGATTCTTCTCATGCGAGCTTCAGATCACCCAGGCTCTGCTCGCCGCGAGGAGTGGTGTTCAATTATGTTATCAACGATCGTGGGAAGAGTGGTCACCCATGAACTTAAAGAATTAGTTGATTTTACACAACTTGCGGAAAATTGAGAGGTTTTGACTGTCGAAAATTCAAGAATGCCTAGTCTTTGTTCATTCATGTTTTAATGCAGCTTGTAAAGTTTATAATACCAGCACATAACGTCTTAAAAATTTTAAAATTTATTATGTAAAACATCGTTTGAAAGTCTTAACGTTGTTCGCAAATCCGGTATTTGTTTACAAAGATGGTTGTGCATAAAATTGTATCTTGATATGGAAAAAAATTTAGATGATAAATATTCCTCAGCTCAACTTCAGTAAAATTCAACATTGTCAATTTAATGAATTAAAAAATCTTAATTTTCATATCACCGCGATTGCAATCATTGGAAGTAAATCGAGTAATAGATATTCTGAATACTAGCATATTGTATGATACCCTCTTACTAGCAGTGAGCATTAACTTGTTCTTGCAATTATATAACACAATGCAAGATCAGGAAAACAAGATTAAAGCTTAACAAGCTTGAATAATCTTTATCGAGTATGGGTATCTTATATTTCAATCTGCATTTCGAAACCCGCGAGTTTCCGACGAATGAGTCTACGAAAGCAGCAGAAGGCCTGAAGCAGTTGGCGATACGGCCGTAATGTCAGCCATAATCGAGTGGTCTGTTGCTCTCGCGCTCGTCTCGGCCTGTTTGGCCGTCATCTTTGGTTGCAGTTTACGGCCGTGTAGCGCGACGATCACACGACCATGACGCGTCCCACAGATGGTTTGCTTGAAATACGACCAGTGAGAACCAAGCGCTAGCCAAGACGGCTTAATAAACGTGGTGCTCCGTACACTAGGTTGGTGTAAAGCGTTTCATGCCAGATGTCTTTAAATTAATTAAGCTTGAAATTCTGTAAGTAAGCAATAAATTCGTCAATTCATCCTAGCATATTTTATTTACCGTAAGTAAGTTTGTAACACCATGATATATCAATGGCATGCGAGAGTTTGTATTGATGATTCTGTCAATTATTTGCACCACAGCACACGAATGGAACAAAGAAGAAGTAATTTCATGAGTTTAATTTATTTTGATTTTCTTTATAGTATTTATTACTCGATCACAGTGGATTTTAATGACAGTCTTCGAAAAAATCAAACATTCGCGGGCATAACTGAATTCAAAATCAAAAATTGAGCAGCTTCTTGGACAAGTTCGGTATTTCAAATTTACAGTTCGCAGTTGGTTACTAGCATATTTTGGGTTTCGTCTGGTCAAACTCATAATGGAAAGTTTCCTTGAAGATGATATTTCAATTTTTCAAAACACAAGAGTACGCGTGTTCAAACATTAATAATATTGGGAATATTTTTTAGTCTTTTTTGCTACATTTGCAACATGACCATCGAAATACTTTGATAATTTAGAAAATTTGGAGCTAGATTATTATTAATGAGTCCTAATGATTAAAATTACTTTGAAATCTATTAAAAATAGATTTTACTCGCTTTTACTCTTGGAAAATTTAAAATTATCCTCCTCAGTGTTTACTGCATTTACTGATTCATAATCTGCAAATCAAATCAATCCCTTAATTTTATATCGCACTTCATCGAAGGATTTGACGAAGCCGGTTTTAAAATCGGCACAATATTTCGTAACCAATTGATAAACCTGATGCATAAGTTAAGGGCTTCTCTTACTCAACGTTATTCATGGGATCCATTACAATTAATGAATATCTGCTGCGCTCTAATTGGTGACACTGACGAATGAGAAATCGTTTTTTGGTGTCGTAATTGTGACAGAGTGAACATTTATGTCTAGCTGCGCCTTCCATGTCTCAATTATCTTGCTCAATTATATAATGCTCATAAACCTATAATGTGCTAGGAGAAGATCACAATAACATACATCTTTAACCTTTTTCACCCCATGCATTTCGCGTTGTATTTCAATTTACCGATTTCTTGTTCGAGAAACACGAGCACGAATATCTGAGCATCAGTCGACCGCACCCACAACTACATCAGCCAGGGATTCCCTGTTGCTTTTCATAAAACATTTAATTCTAAGAGCTGAACACGGTTCTGCATTCGGCATTACTACTATTAATATATTAAGCCCAACATCCAAGCCAGAGTATGTAAAAGACCCTTTGCTACGAATATATCTTGCAATGCCCTTAAAATCTCACACGCACTAACCCTAATTAACAACCATTATTAATCATCAGGTAAATCCCGAATAGGGTTTGCAGTTCCAATGACTGAATGTGTTTTCATGTTGGAAATGCTGGCGTAGCCTCCAGTATAGGCGAGTTTCCTTTATTTTACGACTGGACTTTGTAACAGAAGAGACAGCTTACAGCGAGCGAGTTAGCTGCTACTTTCTATATATCGACTGGATTTGAGCGGAATTTTTGAAGAGAATTTCGCATTAAAAGTCGCGTGGAGAGAGCTTACTCGTATTGCAATATTCACTTTACCATTCGGCATTAGAGTTGAAGGCTGCTGTCTTATTTTCGCCCAGTAATTTCTTAATGTTAGTTCAAAGGGACTGGAGTCTTTGCGTATAACCCTTAATAAAGCGCAACATGTGTATAAGTGATAACAAATGTGACGTTAGATGTTTTTAAAGTCAAATGCGCCACACAGTGAAGAGTTCAGCCTTGCTTATTAATTGTCAGCCATTCCAGTTGATATCAAGAGGACACAGATATATTTTATTGAAACAAACATTTTATATAACTTTATAATTTTTCAACAGAAAAATTGTGAATTAGATTGCATTAATTTTCAGCTCGAATTTTTTCATTTAAAATTTGGTTGGCATACAATTAAACATCGAAGCGATATAAGAAGTTGCACGAATACTCATCACAAAATATGCGTCTATTTGTGCGAATTCTTTTGCTATTGCCGGGCTAGAGTGTTACTCGCACAGCTGTGGCTGTGAGAACCAAGTCTGCATCCTATGTACCGAATGCACTGTATAGTAAACACGTGTTCTCCGTTCTTACGGGGGCTCAGTCAGGTATTCGGGTGTCGTCAGCTGAAACATCAATCACGCCAGCCTTAATGACTCATGAAACCTTTAGAAACCCACGTTGAGAAAACAAAAGTTGTTTACTGCGAGGTCGGAGCGAACGGCCAAAATTAGAGTAAGCAAGAGGAACTAAATTTATTGCAGGGAAACGAAATTTTAGAGAACTGAAAGTCAATGTTGAACCTCTCGTTTATGACCCTTACTTACGATTTGTTATTGAGCAATTCTCCGTAAAATGTGCCATATACTCGCGCATAATTAAAAGAAATGGACGCCCTACATCAAGTCTAAAGATTGAATAAGTGATATATTCATTTTTCCATTGCTTTTAATATATTTGCTACTCATACATGATTCATATAATGAAGAATGAGGAAGAATTCCACTGAACGCACACCAGTCCTGCTCATTTCACCGATCGATAGCGGGCTTCCGCACTCCATTCCCATGAGCTCTTCATCCGAGTTCCCAGGAACAGCCATAAAGGATAAGTCCTTATGTCTCTTTTCGGTGCTATTAACTTAGCATAAAGTACTACATCCTGTACATACCATATTCGGTTAAATTCAGATTGTTTCGATTTGTGTTATTTTCCTTTTCTAGTAACAAGTTTCATCTCGTATTTGAATTAGTAATTGCTCATTATGTCAGTTGCATTAGATAAATATAAAATATGTTATCTTATCTAATGTTTGTATGAAAATTCAAATTTTAATAAAAGATTGGCATTGGTGCAGAGAAACCTGCAGCCTCACCGCCCGCTGCCGCCGGAAACAGAGATCTGGTATCACAGGAAGCTCGGCAGAAGCGCTTCCCGACTCGCCCCCAATTGTTTCTGCGATACTTGATGAAGAGATCATCGAGAGACACTTAAATTGAGTGCGACACTTGAATAATTCTTTTATTCCTTACTCATACATAATTTGGGATACGTAAGTGTTCTAAAAAAATTTCATCCATGAAGGAATGAAGAGATTTGTTGTGTTTTAAAATTTGGTATTTCTAAACATTCCGAATTTACTACAGACATGATGGCACTCCTGAGCACCACACCATCACCACCATCATGATGGCACTCCTGAGCACCACACCATCACCACCATCATGATGGCACTCCCGAGCACCACACCATCACCACCATCATGATGGCAATCCCGAGCACCACACCATCATGATGGCACTCCCGAGCACCACACCATCACCACCACCATGATGGCAATCCCGAGCACCACACCATCATGATGGCACTCCCGAGCACCACACCATCACCACCATCATGATGACACTCCCGAGCACCACACCATCATGATGGCACTCCCGAGCACCACACCATCACCACCATCATGATGGCAATCCCGAGCACCACACCATCATGATGGCACTCCCGAGCACCACACCATCACCACCACCATGATGGCACTCCCGAGCACCACACCATCACCAGCATCACAGTAACACCCCGGCCCACGTCACCGTAATCGCTGTTGACACTCTGCGCGCGTGGTGTAGCGACGCGGTGATCTGAAGTGACAGCTCAAACTCGAGCCTCAACTCAAACGGCGCGCTGGCGCCCAACAAACGTATAGAAAAACTGCTTAATGGCTGAAGAGGAGCCTCGTGTAACTGATGAAGAAGATAAAATATAATTAGTTTTAGGGCTCGGGGAAACTGTTAACTGACTTATTCTGAAATAAATAGTTGAGAGACAATTTGCGCTTTACTGTCCGATCAATTGCTGTAGTTTGTTGACTTCATCCAAGGAATTTTTTCGCATGGATTCCAAAGTAGCGGCAATTGAAATTGTCATCCGATGCCGACTAAATCTATAAAAAGTCTATAAAGGACTAATTAATTTTCACCAAGAACATGATATAAACACAAAAAATCTAATGCATTCGTAATATACAAGTTGCAAAAACTGACATGTGTGTGACATAAGTCTTCCGCGTCACGTTTCAGGAAATGTGAGGCAATACCTCAAGCAATGTGCACTACGAGCAATTATACAAATACGAGTAATTGTTCTGTCATATTTCTAAGGCATTTACGAATCTTTCAGAATATCTAGAGCAACCGTGTCATTCAGGCGTCGGTGGTCGTAATTATTGTTTCGATATCTTGCTCCGTATCTCAGATTTTGTTATATGGAAGCAGCCATGCATGCATGCGAAGCATGAGTTCAGGTTCAGCTTTTATACGAGCCTGAATCAATGTAGAAGCATGAAGTCTTGGCAATTTATTATTGAATCACAAGATTTTAACTTAATTTCATATTTTGAAATTTTTGCTGATTTTTGTGCAGGAATATCCAACTTTCAAAAAACAAAAGTTACCTCTTAGGAACCATTTTGCTCTCAAATTTATAATTGTACGATAAATTACTACGTAATTTTACTCCAAAATATTAAAATTAGTAAGTAGTTTTTGGTCCCTGGATAAAATTAGTCTAGCTTTATTTAGTTATGGGACACTTAAAAGCGGATATTTTGTATGCATTTTATCAGGTATTAATATTTGTTAAGTATATTTTATTAATGTTTGTTCATGTTTATGCAATGCCTACGTCGGTAGCCTGCTTATCACATCTAACGGAATCTTCTCCTTATATTCGTAGAAGATCTTCAAATATATGCCGTGGGCTGCCGTCAGCATTATTCAAGGAAAGGAACTCCAGGTATTCATGGAATATCATCACTCACGTATTCTGGATTCCAACAACTCTGCTATCCTATAGACCTGTCACCTTGGTCATATATCGGTCATATATTTCCTGTTCTACACAAAACCTTACTTATTCATCTAGAAACTTCCCAAAAGACATCGAACACAGGACTTTATTTGAATTATTCTTCATGAACCAATTCTTAGAAGTTATTTTCACCGATTTACACCCAAAAAACGTATAACGTAGGACTTATTTTCTTTAATGAACCGATTTCTAGAACTTATAATTACCGATTTAGAGCATTCTATCAAACGTCAAAACTGTATTTTAAAAAGCCTTCCCATAAGCCTTCATCTGACGTATCATTTAGAAATGATAGCTCAGATTCTCGATCGCCCGTGTAGTACACGCCCGTGTGTGTACACGCCCGTGTGTCTTATAGATTTCCTCGTGATGCTCGCTCAATTTCTGCGTATTTTGCTCACAGTTCTTCCCTCAGCTTGTTAAGAAAAGAGCGAGGGCACATTTTATAAGGCCTGGGCTTCCCTCCATTTCTTCCTCGAAATGTTTGCCTAAAAGCTCGCTATGTTCAGCATCCGGTCCTTCCTGTGGCCTCTGTCATTCTTGCCAGAAACCAAAGAAAACAATTAATGCACACAGGCTTTCTGACGACGTAAAGCGCTGCCCTTAAACGCATTCTTTTATTCTCAAATAAACCTCCGCGAGTGAATCGATTTTTCTCGTGATAATGGAACTCTCGAGTTGGCCAGAAAAAAGGATTGCGGCAGGAAATTTTGAAGCAACAATTGAAAGGGCGGAGCTCCGTGGTCTTTTGGTCCAAACGGGTCGGCGTCATGGGATCCATTGAAAGGATGGTAGAAATTGAGCGAAAAAATTTATTTATACTCTTCTCAGAGGGCTATGTGAAAAAAACCTGATTTATTCATTGTTGGTCTGATCTTGTTTTTTAATAAAAACACAAGATAAGTAGAAGTTACGCACTTGGAAATCGAATTTTTCTATATAAATCTGGGTTTTATATGTTGTCCAGAAAGGATTCTTTTATATTTCATTTGCCAAATTTTGACCACGTTACAGCCCGAACAAAAATCTGAAATTAAAATCTTAAATAATTTACGTTGTAGCACTAGCAAAACTTACACTTCTCACCTGTGAAAGATTTTTGCGTCAACCCAAGTTTTTCAGAAAGTTTCGGGAGCCCAAAAGTCTTCCTTGCTCCGGCAATCAACGCCAGTCTGAGTATCTGTGATATATGACTCTCTACCCTATTGAAAATTAGAGGCGAATGGCGGCCGGCCCGCCATCGTTCATGGAGTGACCACCGATATTCTGACAAGATTGCCAATGAGGTTGGCACGCGCCTCGAGTATAGAACCTGTCAATAATGAAACATTGTTTGGAAAAAAGAAGGTATGAGATTTCTGTGTAAAATCATTAGAAAATTTCACTTCAATGTTATCATTATTTATTAAAAAAATATCCGATTCTTCTTCAAGTACGAGTAATTAATTTTTATACTTTTATTGGTGATTAATACTTTACTAAGATAATTTTATTGCTTTAACAAGAAATATTAGGCCAAAATAATGAAGAAGGTATTCTTAGATTTTATTCCGATGTCGTCACAATATTTCCCATCATTATTGTATCGAAATTAAATAAAAATGATAAATTATGACGTATGAATTAAATTAAATTAATTACATTAAGGCTGTACTAATTTGCTCGCGTGAGCTCGAACAGCGCTTCAATGACTTATAAGTCACCACGTGCCAACGTTTCAGTATTTATGTCTTTATCACTTCAAAATTCTAGCCTCATTAAAACTTAAAGCGACTGCTTATGAAAATTAATGTTTTAGGGGAAATTCACCTTGGCCATTGCACGTTGAACTTCCTATGGCAGCTGGTTGAGAAAAAAAATCCATCCTGCCGTGTAAAATTCCCGTCTAGCTTCTTGAATACATAATTATGCCCCTAAATTTTTAAATAGGTTCAGATCTGTTTTGAATCTTTAGGCGGAAATACCAGAATTTTAGTACCAAGTGCGAGGCCATTCGTAGACTGGAACAATGTATCATAAAATTATATACTTAGTCACGAGTATATTCAATGCGATAAAAAAGAAATGACAACCCAACTCTATCTCATTTTGTTCTGCGTGCGTTATTAGTGACTGCGATAATAATCGACTGCATCAAAATTTGGGTTT
Source organism: Hyalella azteca (assembly GCF_000764305.2). Classification (NCBI taxonomy): domain Eukaryota; kingdom Metazoa; phylum Arthropoda; class Malacostraca; order Amphipoda; family Hyalellidae; genus Hyalella; species Hyalella azteca. The sequence continues at coordinate 194,913 of NW_025941424.1, forward strand.
GATTTGAAAATTTCTTTCCGTGGAGGCATTTAGAAACATTCCAGTTGCGCATTATGGAAAAAACCGCCAACCACTTTCGCCGTCCATGATTCGTCTGTCAGCTGGAAAAATATTCTTGACAGCGCAAGTGCCGATCATAAATCAAAATTTCCCATCCCACACAGCAGCATCTTCAATCCAGTAATCCCCCGTATCAATTTCATCCTCAGCTCATTCCCCTAAAGGATGGAAATCCCGCCTGGCTATTATCCTTTGACTCGCCCATACCACTAGCTTCGATAAATCCTGGAGTTCTTCGCTCATCTTGCTAATGTATTTTGGTGGGCTGTGGCGTCCATAAATCGCCGCACTCGCAGTACAGGCGTCGTGCCGGCGTCATCTCGCCCTTCAACGCCTTCTTCTTTACGAGCGACAGTGGAGCGCCCGCAGCATCTGCATAGCAGCTCAATATATGCTCTCCCCGACCCTGCGCCAGCTCCAGAGCTTATATAGCGACAGACTTTGCGCGTCAGGCAAATAAATTACAATTGGCATAATTGGTTATTTCAGGTTAAAGTTTGCGTTAATTAAGAAGTTTCGTATTTACCTCTAATGATTTCATGTTTTTTCCGATTTCTGGCGTGGAAATAATTCTTGAGCAAAATACTTAATTTCACAACACAAGACTTTCTAGGAGGCTCATTTCACGGCATGTGTTGTGCCTTTATCCATATTCTCGAATTTATCAATCATATTCTCCTCAAACCTGTTCTGATGTCTGATCGACGTTCCTATTATTTAGCACGAGTCCTACTCACTAGAAATTATTAATGTTTAGCTTTGTTCAATTTTCTATTCTGATGTCTCATTTCCCCCCTAGATAAATGCGCTCAATTGAGATGCGTTAAAAAGTCACTTGTCGAGGATAAGTTCAGCCGCGCGGCAGATGTTCACAGGCCAGAATATTATTAACTATATTTTCTTCTATTTTTCGACATAACTTTGCTGAGTTTCCTTTTGCAGGATGGAGGCGCAGTCAGAAATTCCTTCCGCATACTTTGCTGATATTCATACATTATCAAATACCTAGCTGCTATTTTTCCAGGAAAAAATTTTTTCTCACGTAATTTTAAGGATGTTCTTCTACTCATATTTTAATTTTTTTCGTGGCATTATTATTTTCGAATGTTTATAATTCGTAAGTATAATTAGTTATGACGCGACAATGAGACGCCATATGAACGACTTCATAACGACGTATGAGACTTCATTGGAACGCTGAAGCAACCATTTATAATTAAAAGTAGATCGAAAGTAGATATTGGGCACACCACATTACAATAATTTTGAGTGATAAGAAAACCTAACGTATTTAACCTTCCAAACTTATTCATAATACCTGGACAAAGACACGAGTTTGTCTTCAAACTGATGATTAATCACTCAACTGAAAATTACACGATGCAAATGACTAAGAGCGGCAGAACCTATGGTAACTTTATAAACCAATATCATTGAATTCAAGTCGCTTTTCTGTGCACTCAGGATTGCCGTCTGGACGATGAACCTCATAATAGCAAGAGCCATGTGTGTCGTTTGGCTCAACTTTGGAAATATTCTTCAATGGCTGCCGATTGATCTATTGATTTATCAAAGGAAGAAATTGAGCTCTCGGCAGGCAGACCTCTCATTATGAGTCATCTGCTCTCATTTATTTCCCGTGAAGTGATTGAAAAAAGAGCTGTAGCGTTTGAAGCTATGGTAATGGGAAACTCAAATTGATGGCTCATGCAGACGCAATTTTGCTTTCAAAGCTCGAATGCAGCGCAAGTTAATAACTTTAAGAATAGATTTAGTGCTTATTGTCTGGCATGTTGAAGAGGTCAATCTTATTCATACTGTCTTTATCATTACTTTTACATTTTAAGAAATGATTTTCGCCAACAAATTTAGCAAAAAAGTTCGGATGTTATCATCTTTTATCGACCAGACCAAAAGTCACAAGCATGCAGAAGTAAACCCTTCAGTAATTTACGTTGAGTAATTTTCTATAATATTTAATCTTCAAACACTGAATTTACAGCGAAATGAACCTCCTGCATTATAATACGCAAGTTGAATTGTTTCCTGCCTTCATTTGCAAATGTATATATATTTTAAGGTATTTATTAAAATCAGAAGCATTCATTTGAAACCAGTTCACATTTGTGGGAGATGTGTGGAAAGTAAGTTGCGTATTAATTACGGAAATTTGCAGATTTTTTCTGACAATTTTTTCTTGTCATGTTATTTTTTTAATGCAACTATTGGCCTCAGAAAAAGTTGTAGAAAGTATCACATCCAAATCCAAACATTGGGACGCACTGTGCAATCCCAACGAAAAGGAAGCCTCCTGAAGCTCGCTCTCACGGCCTAATAGTTGCATTAAAATGCCCATTAAGGAAATGGTATCGCGTTTCACCGCTACATTAAATATATTTCCTGGAGCGCCAGATCCACCATCCAAGTATCCTTAATAATTTGCTGAGGCCTTAGATCCAAATTATACGTGAGCTATTCCATGCGGCCATATTGCCCGCTTCCTTGAGCGCCAAACTTGTTGCAATTTGCCTTAAAATTACAGGCGGCAGGAATTTATTGGCTGGTAACTGCTCTCGCTGGATATTGTGAGCTCATCGGGGGACGAATGTGAGGCGGTGGATATCGAGCTCGTGATCTGCCGTGCGCCTGCGGTGGCGCGGCGGCCACAGAGCGACGTGATGCGGCAAAACATTATACAGAGCAGATTTTTTACCTCATTCGTGAATAATTTAATTTATACAGTTATCCAGACTTATCTGTATGGAATCATATATCACAAAATCCTTCTGTACCGGAAAGATTCTTTTTCAATCGATTGACAAAGTTTTAATCACGTTGCAATTATAATTTGAAAACGCTTCTCAACATAATGAACAGAATAATTCTTCTATGATATCCTAAATAATGTTAATAAATATCAATATAATAGAATTAACATTTACCTATTTTCAGCACTAATTTGTATATATTATAAAATACATGCGTGTATGAATATTGATTCATGAATTTAAAAGTCGTATCTAATCGTCTTAAAAACAATTTGCTGTGTATTATTCGTATTAAATATTTCTTCAATTTTTTCTACATATTTTATTAGATTTTAAGGTTATTTTATTTTCATTAACACTTATCTTTTCAGTTATTGTCATGCGTTATAGTACTTTTTGCATTCTGCAATTACTTATGACGCAAAAGGTTTTATTCATTTTGCGTTCACTACCAATTCATTCTTCATTATATTTTCCAATATTTCACATTCATTTTTCGTAAATTTTTTCCGGTTATCCTAGAAATAAATGAAAATTTTTCAATACATCGTTTCTCGAAGCCTTGTAACATAAATATGTAAATTTTCATATTCACATTCCCGGCTTGTCCGAACGCCATATAGTCGCAAGATCAAATTCCACGTTTCAATAATTACACGAAATAAATATTAAAGAACTGGATAAAAACAAATCGCAACTATTTTTTACATCGTTAACTTGAATTGTTGGTTGAAAATAGTTGGAAGAATACAATCCTGCAGTGCTCCCTTATTCAGTCATTTACTTCGAATGAACAGCATCCGTAATTATGATGTTCCTTTGTAAATAGAAAGTTCAATAGCATGGGAGTGTGCAAGCTATCGTGCCAACTCTCCCACTATTCCGACTCCTTTGAGTCTCTGGCATTGCTTTCGAATTTTATGCTATAGCAACGCAAAGAAAAGCTCGTCTTTCTGTGGATGGCCTGCAGAAGTTGTGAGACGTCGAACAAAGGACGAGCTGGGGAGCGGCATGCGACGTTGGCTTCCTCTTCTGCCAGGATCAAGGAACAAACTCAAGACCTGCTCGAGTGTTCGCCCCTTTGGAAGCTTAATGCAAACAAGAAAGATGAAACAGGCGTCCCGACCGCTTCATCAACGTCGTGGTCGAGATCAACATCAAAGCTGAGCGGTGTGCGTACATCAAATTAAATGTATCGGACAAAGTCAGCTTGCGTGCCATGCATGCATGCCAGACTTCATTGTCTTAGTGCCTGTGCACTTGAGAGTTCAGTCTCTAATCCTGTACGGTATCCTTGTTTGTTTTATTAATTTTTATCATTTGTGGTAATAATAAACTAATGCACGACAAATTCTTAATCGTATCAAACAGAGCATCAGAGAGTGTAGGCATTGATAGATGTCTTTATAAGAAAAAATGTGGGTTATTGTGACATAGAAATCTAAATGTTGATTGATTGACATCTCAAGACAGAATTTGGCACAAAATGAAAGTTTTGCGCGATTCCAGTTTTTAAATTGTAAAGCTACCAATATGTCGCCCTATATGTCGGCCAACGATTATTCAAAAATAATCTTGATCAGACCGAGTGCCCAACAAACCAGCCTTGGGGTCAAAAAATATACATATATATATTTCAAACTCGATGCGGTGAACTGTTATTTAGCACAGGCTGCTGCTTGCATGCTAAATTTTTCAATAACTGAAGTTAATATCTTTTGAAGTCACCACTCTTGCACACAGGCACCTTGTCAATGCCGAGGCTTTGTAAACGCCACTTTGGCTTGGGTAAAAAACGCTCAGAGTTTGTAGCTGGAGGAATTTACTTAAATCCGTGGACCTGCCCAGAGAGCAGGATAACAAAATACAATAACGAAAACAATAGACTGGCTCAATGAAAATTTTGACAAATGAATAATCAAGAACATAAAGCAAATTGAAACGTACATGAATATACTGAACAATAGGTACATGATTCAAAAGGCTTAGCTCAGCAACTTAACTTACGTTGGTTTTCAAGGGCTGTTCAACGGAACAAAATTGCGAGACTACTGACACGATGATAGATCATCTGTCTAAGACGGCTGCAAGGTGAATGAATTCTTAAAATGCGATAGGCCTAGACGCCGCTAATCTGCTGAGTCAATGGTTCTCGGCACACACCTAAAATACGTAGAAGCTGAATCGGTACTTGAATATTTTCAAGTATTAAATTGATAATTTCATGAACTCTATTGTCCTCGAACTTCCTGTGTTATTTGCTAAGGTCATAAGCAATCTTATGAGTAATGTATACAGATGGGTTTACTAGTGTAATTCGTAGAGAGTTTGCAGTGCAAATTATTCGGATTACTTTGATTTTTTATTGTAAGGCTTGGTGACTCATACCCTCCACATCAAAGTTCGAGCACTATACCGTCCACCCACGCTGGACTAAGTATAAGGCGCTGTCTTACATCAATCTAGAAATGAAAATACTTTACAAATCATTTCCTGGTCTATTGAAATATTTTAGCTCAGGCATAACCATTTTAATTAAATTTTGCTACATAAAATGATTTAGACATATGTGGACTGAGGATTGGATCTTATACGAGAAAATTACAATGCGCTAATTGTAAAATAACACACAAATCTAGACAAGAAATTGAGGAAAAATAATCTGGAGTATAAATACCAACAAAGTCTCTGAGAAATTCAGAGCGCTTCGAAACTGCCACAGATTTATTAAAAAAAGTATTTGTCAAGTTTTCGTCTGATGTTAATGCCAGATTTTGGGCATTAACTGCAACTTCAAATAATGATGTCTCAAAAAGCCTCGCACAATTGCTGCTGGCATTCTTATCAGATGTATTAAAATTATAAGCGTCGACATCATTTCATCATCTCTTAAGTGAATGAAATTTAAAGTCGTATCTAGCAATTTTCTCTTTTCCATTTTCTATTTTAATATAGTTACTTCTGTTTGCACATTATTGGGTTAGCATTTATTATCATTTCAAACAACGGTAACTTCAAATAACCAACGATTCTGAGAGTCCATCGTGGTGGCTGCAGTGGTGTGTCCGGGCTTTCTCTTGCAGACGTGTTTACTCTCCTAAGTTTCAACCATGCCCGACGACGATAGAAATATTTTGGACTCAAGTTGTTCGCCTTACAAGTTCACATGGAATCTTCCTTTTCATCAATGTGAAAGCAGCTGTAAATGCTAACACGTCCTTCTAATCACTGCATGCTCATTAGTTCAGTGATAGCAAGTGTGATGGAACTCACCCATAATACGATTTTTGTTGATCTGCGCCAGTGGTTAAGGTAATTTATCTAATAATAAAACTCACAAGTAGGAGTTGAATCGCTCTTTACCGTTCAAGATGGGATAAAAAGCATTTGTAAAAGAAACAGTTACTTCTTATAGTGGGAGATAAAATGAACTTCAGTCTTAATAATGTTTCAGGTCAAGTATTTCTGTGCTTCTTTGATTTTAAAAAGCATGATAGTTTTCAGAAAATTTATGTGCACCTTGAATTAAGACAGTTATGAAGACATACGATTTTAAAGTACCGTTTTCAAATTTCGCGGTCGCAATGTTGCGGCCATCGTTTAGCGTATGCGCGCTGCATGGCTACGTCTTTTGGAAAGTCACAGACGCCATTACGGGAATATCCTTCCAAGACTACATCTGTTTACGTAATTTTTAAATTCCTCCAATTATTAGGAATTCTTCCGACTGCGAATTGCCAAAGTTCTCTGTGCCAAAGGCCTTAAGAATAAGTTGGCATTCACCGCCGAATCATCTTTTGTGTATGAACGATGGGTGGTGCAACGATGGATGGTGCAGATGGAACAGTGAAAAGGTGCAGAAATGGATTATAACTTTAAAAGAGGATTGCTCATTCAACATTGATGATGGGGAATGAAATTGGAGACCTTCAGTCATCACCGATGATCTGATTAAAAAAAGTGGACGGTAAATTGAAGGAGATCAGACGATACACGATTTCATCCTTAACTGAAAGTTTCCTATTCTCTCAAGATGTGTTCTTTCTGTAATTTTTTCCGAAGCATCCGGCTTGGCAGCACCATTCCGTTGATGACAAAGTCAAAACGACTTTGAAGCAATGGCTGTCTGTAAGCATTCAGTAAACATTTCTGTTAGCATTCAAAAGCTGGTCACCATGATACGATGAATGTCTCCATGTTAAGGGGAATTATGTAAAAAAATAGAGTAAAGTATTAGCTTCACACGAATAATTTATTTTTGGACAAAAAATTTTTTTGTCAAAACGGTACTTACTTTAACAACGTGCCTCGTAGTTTTATTTCCTTTTGTCATAAAATTCACTAACATTACTCGCTACATACGAATTTAGGAAAAATTAAACTAATGACGGAAACGATAATAACATTTGGAGATGTTTATGACCACTATTCACAAATATGTTACTAAATTAAAAAAAAATGTTATTAAAATGCTGCAGCACTCGCTGCCGCATGACGACGTTGTCTTGTTAATAAGAATGACTGCCGGCATAAATACGAAGTTAAAAAAAGTTTGATTGAGCGAGCAGTGTGCTTGTTCTTTGTGCCGTGAATGACGAATATAAAACCCAATTTTTACTTTTTTTTGCGTAGTTTTTGAATCACGTCTAACATCATTAGCGCCTTTATGTCAGCAATCGTTATATGCGTGACAGGAAGCTCTGCGCGGCAATCAGGAATAATTTAGTACCTTTAAAGCGCTCGACGTCATGATTAATATATAAAGGGTTTAATACTTACAAAAAATTTAATTTCATTTTAGGATTTACGGAGTATTGAGGCATGGGTTGAACTATAACTGATGAGTGATGACACTGCGAACTGCCTGCGCGGAGTTTGAGGCGCTTCTATACAGTAAAAATAGTCTAGGGAACAGGAGCACAAAATTTTTTTCAAATTGTAAGGTTTTTAATTATTTTTCATGTCTGATGGGGTTTCAGATCTGTGAAAAAAATCTGACTTTGGTTTTTTAGTAAAAAACTTGGGTGTCAATAACACAGGTCATACGTAGACTAAAATATTAAATTTATTCATGACAGTTAGTCGAATAGCGTGATAATTGTTGGTTTGTATGTAAAAAAGATGAATGAATTAAGGATGACGTTTCAAAGTTGTTGATGGAAATCTAGTGCAAAATTTCGACGTTGGCAGACAAGCATATTTAACAATAAGAAAATGGTAACTTTACCCGAACAATAAAATTTGAAGTGCGCAAATTAAGCAAATCCGATGCCTTCAGTTGCGAAATCAGTCGCTATAAAAACTTTTCCTTTCCTCTTTTTGAACTCTTTTTGTGACATTTGCTTCTCTACCCTATGCAACAGTTGCAATTACTTCCGATGCAGAAACATACATAAAGATCACGTGTCCCTAAGCATAATAATTGACATCTGCAGCTTTTCCCTAAAGAAAAACACTCGTTGGTTATCCTATTCCAGAATTGATTAGCATTTGCTCTTGAAGAAAAGAAAGAAACTCGTATATTCCATGCCTTGCGCCCCCGCCTTGCACAGGTCGTAACTCTAAGGTCAAGAAGGAAGGCTTGGCGTGGCTTCTGCCAGAATAAATTCGAGCAAAAGCTCGTGCGGTGTATTCGAGCTCAGCTAAGTCGCTACAAGACGAGATGCAAAACGTCCTGAACGCGTCTATCTGGTGTAGGCAATAGCCTCTCACGTTTGCAATATTTTCTCATCAATTGCTTTCGTTTGCATTTAGTTTCGTCATTTCTCCTACGCACCCAAGCTGGACTATCTTCCAATGGGTGTCGATCGCGGAGCAAGGTTTTATCGGCGATTTGTCTTGCTTTGGGCGCGCCGAAGCAGCTTGGCGATCGTGCCACACTTGCAATACCAAAGAGATTCTGTACGCAAGGCAAGATGATTCTGTACGCAAGGCAAAATGATTCTGTGCGCTACACATGAAAAGATTCTTTATGCCCAAGATGCCCTCGATCTTTCCAGGCGGTGTTGCGTGATCGACCAGCGGCTGCCTTACCCGACCGCGCAACGATGTGTCTCCGACGCTCTGGAATTCACAGCATTTCCCGACGCATTATTTTCCCAAGATTAGCATCGCTTTTGTCTGGCTTCTTTGTCCGCCCAAAACATGCATTTCTGCTCTAAAATAACAAAACCCAAAATGCAGAATAATTTCTTGATCCGATAATACCCAGAAAAGTTTTTCAGTTTTTGTTCATGTCCAACGGATTGAGCTGCATTTTTTCCATCGTGACATTGGCCGCGCTACCATATTTGCCCCGTCTACGAATTCGTCCAAAATATTGATAGAGCAAACTTTATGGCTGCAGATCTCTTGGTCTGCAGCGACGGAGCGTCCGTGATGGCGGGCGCACGGAATGACTTGTGGTCTGTCATTATTTCGAAAGTCAATGGCAATAAATTATGGAGTATTCAGTAAGTCTCACGCCGCGCGACTTCGTGACGACTGTCGGGTTGAGCAATGTGCATATGAACTGCATGCCCTCATAAACCCGCTCTACGCTTGCATTATTGAACAATTGTTTCATTGCTCTGCAGGAAAGAACAAATGTTCTTTGCAATTAACCTCGATAGAATGGCTTTGTTGGTTCGAGTTCTTGACCACAGAAGAACACGACCTTCTAACTCTCCAGCTCAATAATAATTTCATTCGTTTTTGTTTGTCAGCTGTACTGTGGCTGTGATCCCTATACCCTCGTGATCCCTTCAGTAGTTCAGGTATTGCTTCAAATATTTTGCTAGGTAAGCTTCCAAGCACTGCCCTGTACACTGCGCTCTACTACTTGTTCATTTACGGTCGATAGTCACCATGGATTTGCGGTGAAACGCAAAACTTAACCTACATGTGGATTAATCGTCAACGTAAAATAGTCCAACTACATAGCTCGGTTTGTAAAACTTTGTTTCAAAGAAGTTCTTCTCATATATAATAGAATGTTATTTTTTATTAATGATGACTGCTCGATGTTCAAATTACCAAATGAATTCGTGCATATCTCTATGCAAAATTAATATTTCAATTTATTAATTAAAAGTGAATGAAACATGTGTGTGTCAATCTATTCACAGGATAATATCGATATGAAATATATTATTACTTTAATAATTATTCGTCAAATGCTCTATCAATAAATTTTGAATATGTGGCTATGGAATTAATGATCTAAAATTTATAAGGTGCACCAAAATAAACTTTTGTGTAACAGAGAATAAAATTTGGGATGGGAGCGCTGGCGGCAAAAATATAATAATTTAACTTTAACATTTGTACACATATAAACGAACAATTAACTCGTTTGTTTTTGCAGATGAGATGTCTTACAAATTTTAAATGAATTTCAACTTCTCTACTGTTTATAAATTAACTCTGCCAGATGACGAACTCTGATAAAAACCTCGAATGTGAACATGTTCTGCTAGTTATCAAAATTAACAATATTGAAAACATTTCTAAAATAAGCGCACATCCGCAATTTAATCCTAGGAAAATATGACCATAACGAGCAGAGTTTTCTCATTAATTCGAATTTAAGTTGGAGGCCTCGGCGCTCCATTTAACAAGAATGATGTGTTTTTAATTTTCGCTCAGTCATAATGCCAACTAGAGTTCTTTGGGTGCGTAATTAGCAAAGTTAGCAAGCTTGTTAGCAGTCGTTGCTCGTGCCATTGTTTCCATTTTCCATTGAAACTTTCCCCTAAAAAACTTTTTCCGCGATAAACCACAGAAGGAATTTGGCGGTATTCTTCGTGATGCCTGCACATCCAAGGGAAACTTTGAATATTGGAATGGAAAATTTACACTATATCTATCTACAGTATTGACATTCGAACCTTTATTCACGGTAGAAAATATTGTCAGACATTTATTGCTGCTTTACTTTTGTCATAATCTATGATGTTTTCAAATACACACAATGGTATTTATATAATATAATCCAGCCTTAAAATGATTGTATTCTGGTTATAATATACTTAATGTGCATATATACCTAGTTTTTGTGGCTTTAATAAACTGAAGTTATATAGTGTACCGTCTTAAAATAAAATCAGAAAGATCGATACATGAGACGCCGTTTTGTTCGACGGCACACGACCTGCAACTAAAATCACAATGTGCAATTTTGTACGTGAATCATCGTACTAATTTACGAGAAAAAATATTGTCACTTATGAAGCAAACAACGCAGAATGGCAGTAACCAATAATACGAAGACTAAGGTAGCAGGAGTCGCTTATACCGATGAGAATATCGCGCACTGCGATATTCTCATAGCAGAACTAAATATAGACTGGAACACATCGTGAGATTGCGAGCTCCCCTCAGTGAAGCAGACGTCATTAGGCAGATTATGGAGCGCTCGCGTCAAGTGTTCCAGGCAAGGAAAATGTCGTGCGACGATCTCTGAGTTTCGATTATGAGGCTTGAGTCTTAATTGCGCCACTGCCACTCACACCTGCGCCCCTACGAGGGTGGGAACGTCGTGCTGTTGCTGCAGTGGATAAGCCAGTTCACGTAGAGGGATGAGAATATTCAGCAAAAGGGACGTATATGTTCAGTGCGAGAGAAATGACGGTTTATCAAGACTTCAGGGGGGTAGATACGTTCAATAAATGGGATGTGATGGTTCATAAAGAAGGACATGACAGTTCACCATGAGGGATTTGACGGTTCATCGAGAGGAATGCTTCAGCCACTCAGATGAGAGCAGCATTCACGAAAAATTCTATTTTGTTTCACGAAGAAGAAAAGAACGTTTCCCAAGAGTATTATTATTTTCGATGAATAGAACAACAAAACTTACGTTTGGTTGTAAGTACTAACGATGCCATTGAAAATTTAGGTCATCGTAAAGCTTACAAAGTTCCTAATTTTTAGATTTTTTCAGAGAATAAATCCACTTAATTAAAATTCTGTTAAGAATGTCTCACCTTTAGAAGACCATTATGTTTAATCATTTGGCTTATAAACCATGGAATAAATTTTATACATTTAAAATTTTTTCATAGAGTTTCCTTCTATACAATATCTTGAACTATTTCTTTAGCTACAAACCTAATTGCAAGCGCTATCCAAAACACCTTCATTAGTTTTGCAAAGCAGTTGTTGGCAGCTGCGGTGGAATTTATCGCGTAGTATAAGAGCAATTTTCCAGAAGGCAGGCGTTTTGTCGGACCCAGATTTTTTCTGGAGGCCTAGAGCACACGTTTTGTCACCATCTGTCACGGCCGCTAATAAGCGATCCTCAGGCAAAAAAATGCTGGTTCAGAAAAAATAAATTTGAGCGTGACCACAGGACAATGACTGCCTAATGGCAAACACTGATTGCAAGAGAGGAAACTCAGACAAAGAAGTGCATGGTTTGACTGTGCGAGAGTAAGCAAGAATACATAGATTATGAATGAGTTAAGATAAGTGAGTAATTGTTGCAAAATAATTGATGATATGTTTTGACTGCGAGAGAAAGTGGACGCGTATTCATTGATTGGAAATGAATTAAGAGTGAATAATTGTGGAAAGAATAAAGTAGATTTAAATTAAAAATCTAATACCGACAATTTTTATATTTATAATTCCAAGAACATTTTCAGTGTTTTAATACATGCTTCATTAACCACTCTTTGATTAATTAAGTAATACCTGTTAATATGTTTGGGATTTTTTGTGCTTGTAGAAATAAGGTTCGTAGGCTTCTTGGAGCAACACTCTTTCAATAAATAATAATAACACATTCAATGTCCATATGATGTTCGAAATTCGTTAAAGGTTAAGATCATATTAAATATTATATAAATTGACAAATTGCATTAACCAATGCTGCATACATGTCTGTTGCTAGTTTTGAATTATTAGTTATTCATGTTGTAACGCAACCAATCTATTAAGGAAGTGTTGGCGTAACGGAAGTGGCAAACTCCAGCCCACCAATTGTGAATGAATTAAAATTGTCATGTCATATCCTAACCCCATTTAGGTGTTGGCGTAAAGAAAGTGACAAAATCCAGACCACCAATAATTGTGAATGAATTCAAATTTTGAGGTCGTATCCTAACCCGATCCGATTCAACTAAATCTGCAACTCACGATACGAAACAAGAATTACTTACAGTCGTAGAACTTACTACCAATTTAACATTTTATTAAGTAGGCGACACGCAGGTGAACGTTGTCATGTCTCCCGCCTCCCGCCCACTCGCGCCTGCCAAGGACGACAAATTGGAACAAGCCCCAGACGTCCCGCCGCGGAAGCACAGCCTATTTATCTTGCAACAATTTTTTGCAAATAGTTTTATTTGCCCCAGATTTGTTGGACAGTTAAAATTTTCGTCCGTCACTGCGTTTCTTTATGGGCGAGATTATTTGTGTTGGTGTACAAATAAGTTTTAAGATGTGGGAAGATCAGAGCGGCATTTAGGGAGAGGGCTCTAGGCTTTTTTTTGGAAGCGTCACTTGGAATTTCTTCATGGACTAAACATTATTCATACTCATAAGAAAGCAAGATGCAAGCATGGGAATTGTCAGACATGCACTCGATATAAAGCTTTACTGCTGCTTGGTACTCTGATTGACTTTTAGCTTTAACTCGCTTCCGCCGCCTGACAGTGAACAAATTACGTTTGAATGTGATTTTTTAACTAGTTTATTATTCGAATATCACATAGCATCAATTAACTCATTGCTTGCCTCCACATGTTTATAAGCTGTCGAGTCGGGACTCGTTCAGTCAGGAATAGAACAGAATAGAGCATGCGACATGCAAAATATGCAACACATAATAAATGAAATCCAACATGAAGAATTCAACATACAAAAGACACCATGCAGCAGTCGGAATACAACATATCGTATTCATACAAAAATTTAACATTTAAAAACAATTAATAAACTTATAGATAGAATTGCAGAGGAGTTTCAGTTGCACAATATTAGGGTGAAGACATTTTATTGTAAGGAGTCGGCATCTGATAGCAAAATAATTCTTTGAATGTTTTGATACTATGTAATGGTAGGAATGTCTGGAATACTGAAACAAAAGGAAAATATATAACAGAATATTATTGAAAAGCAATAAATTGTCGAGATGATTGAAAATAAAAAATTATTTCAAAATTTGTACTTCTCTTACTGGTGAATGGTGTCAACGGAGATTTATATAATTCCGTAACTTTGTTCACTTTCCATGATATCGGTTATTAAAAATGAAACAATAGAAGTTGCAATAATTGCTCATGTATCACTCCTAATATTATAGAATAAATAAAAATGTTAAACAAATTTGAAACTATTTATATTACGGTTTCCATTCCTCCATTCTAGGATTTTCGCTAAAAATGACCCGTCAGGTCCACTCGGCACACTCGGTTGCGCGGTGTTGACTTAAAAGTCCACTCAAAGTTCACTTAAAATCCTCGCTAAGAAGAGAAGTTTGTTTACACTTCCCCCCACTTTAGTATTTGTTGTGTGTGTGTAATGTTGTCTTGCCGCCAAGTCTGCCAAGTCGGATTGACAACACAGCTGAGGTAGCGTGTCTAAATCTCCACATTTGCTCCTTTTGACCGCGCCATGTTAAAAGAGGAGAGTGTCTTCGCTGAGCTCTCGGATGAGAAGCTAAGCAAATGTATCGATGCGTGTAAATTGCTCGTGGAATATAAGAAAAAAATGACTATTGTGTCGCACCTTTTTATTTAAAATTATTTTGAATGCATCACGTATCATATTAACCGTGATAATTGTAACAAACAACTTTATAATGTCGTTAATAATTAGCGCGTTAAAACGGTAAACTTGTAGCAATTACACTACACTTATGTTTCAATCATTTAAGTCGATTCCTTGTTAATTACATCAATGATCATTGATGTACCTAACATCAAAATTATCGTACGATGCAGCTAATTAATCAGCTTTGGGAAGCCAGGTCGCAATCGTCCTCTAGTGAACAGTTACCCATGTTTCCCCTCGGCCCTACGGGATGTTGCAAGTGTTGAGCCCAATAACATTTCTCTAATTAGGCATCCCCCTTACTGCTCAAGACTCCTACAGGACTCGCGAGTGAGACTCTTAATGAACGTAATAAGCTTCTGTTTCGAATTCCGACGAAGAGACCCTCAACTAACGACGACATTTGCTTCCCGACTTGGTTTATTGGTCTCCGGGTATTAAATAGCCATGAGCTAGTGAGTTGATACAGCCGATCAAATAGGAATTTAAAAATCCACTGAAAGTAAGCGTTACAATGATAGATGATATTAAGGATAGTATAGTAGTTATTTAAGTACATACTTTATTTAAATCTAAACTTGCATTTTCGGTAGAACTGGCAAGTTCGAGTTCACGCGGATTTTATCTTATCGTTTATTCTGTATCTTCCATTCATTCAAAATCAACCCTCAAAGTTTAACAGACACTTGTTAGAGTCAAATACACTCGATTCAATTAAAAGGACCTCAGTAGAACATAGCGGCCATTGGCTACACTAAGTTTTAATTTAGAGGTAGGTTCATATAATTCAAGTATAATTAGTTCACATTTTACTTCGCAGGGGGCGGTGGGCACGGGTGCAACATCAAAGTTCTCTTTGCTAGTTCCTAATTTATATTTACTTTCCATTTACGTCAAAGGATCGTGAACAGCAGCTCTCGAATAATCACTTATGATGCTAACGTCGAACACGGAAAACGAAGAGCAAACAACTCGACAACATACATAGATTGCTTCTGATACTGGAATAAGTTTGACGCTGTTATTACGTATAAATATTGACACCTTTTATACATGAGAAATTATGACTCGATGAGCCTCGTAGAGACGCATATCAGTTATTCAGCTTTAATCCGCTGAGCTTGATGGTGCTCATTGGACTGCGAAATGTTCCATGTTATAACGTCAGTTAATTATTGTTTAAATTGAGGTGCAGTTCATTTCGAGCCCTTGGCTAAATATGATTAGACTAATTGCTATAATTGCGTATAATGACTCCGTTGTAATCGTAACACAATAATAATTTACAGTCAGCATACGAATTCTAGTATTTTATTTTTATAATGAAGGTATGAGCACATGATTATTTCCTGGTCTCATGATCAATCGCAGTGCACTATGCCATTCCGTAGGACTGCTTGACCTGACATGAATAATTTACCCTGAATTGTTATCAGGATACTGAACGGGCGAAGTGCAAAGTTGCTTGTCTAGCATGAACTGCACATCGTTAAGTAGACTTCATCATGACACATCACGCTTGATTTTTAAGAAACTGTTATCTAGGGTAACTCTTTATTTTTCCTATTTTCGGTGCCACATGATAGGAAACATTGCGTGTAACTAAATTTCCAGCATTTTCTAAGTTGATTTATGTTTATATAAACTCCTAATCGCACTCTGCCTCTTTTAGTACATATTATAAAGTCAAATGCGTTACGTAACAAGGAACATACTTTTTTTCTGTGTCGACTGCTACCAAAGTCCAGTAGAAGAATTTGGCAAACTTGTTATTTTTTAATAAATCAAACAAATTGGATTTTTTTGACAAAAATAGGAAGGTAACAAATCAAACAAATTGGATTTTTTTGAAAAAATAGGAAGGTCACAAATCAAACAAATTGGATTTTTTTTTAAATATGAAGGAAAGGAGGAGTTGACATTTAATATTTATCAGTTCCTGTGATTGACGCCTGAAGTAAGCGCACGGTCGCTGATAAGTCACGAGGAACGACGTACAAAGTAAAAAAATTAAACTCTGAGTCTTGTGTACTCGAGAATTGACTTTCGTGTCATCACTACATGAGTAAACTTTTTACCCTTTTTGAAGACTGATGTGTCATACTGGTCACGTTTTATATCCGAGAAAAATGAGCTTAACTATTTGTTAATGTCTACACATCGGCAAGCATTAATTTTGAAGTTGATAAAATATACATTCAAATTCTGTAAATTGTGCAGTTAATTCAAAAATTTCACAAGTAATTCATTCCTACCACTTGAGTGATAATTGAAATTGATCGACGCGCCATTGCGATCTAAATTTTAATCAATATTCGACATGAGAAATTTCAATTGAAACTTCACTTACACATTGCCCGCGAAGACATTATGCAAACACTAAATCCGTTCTATTACGAGCATCGAATTTTTAACCAGTAACCAAAACGACATGCATAAATAAAGTCTCATAAAGTCAAGTTCTTTTGTCACTACTTGCTGGAGAAAATCTTTCAAATACATCAGCAAGTCCAAATTTATTTATATTATTTACACAGGATTATTCAGTTAACGTCGCATGGCGATTTTTGTTATAGGTAATGAGTTTAAGAGCCTTTAAAATAGAAATAATTATATTTTGATGATCATCTAAAGCTGAATGCATTTACCAAATTAAATCATCTATTCAATGTTTTACATGCAGACGTTTTGATGTGTCCACCCATCCTAATGATCTTGAATGTTAATGACTTGTCATGCCATCCTGCTCGAGGCAAATTTTTAATTCTAATAAAAGTTACTTCCGCATTTATTCATTACGCACGGATTTGGATTTTAAAGAGCGAAGCTTCAACCGCTTTCTCGGGCTTTCGATTGCGGCTTCTTTCGTTATCCGAGTTTACTACTTCACGCCTCTATAAAATAACTATGTTTATTGTTCCTGAATCGTGTCGAATAGTTTAAGTATTAATTTAATTTTCATAACTAAATACTGAATATTTAGTCACATTTACAACGCCTCTTATCACCTCAAGATAAAAGTTCGCGCTCCTTTACAGTGTTGTGTCGGTAAGGCGAGAAGCTTTCAATCAAACAGCGATTGAGATTGGAAGTCACGGCGTATCTGTGATACGACGCGTCAACTGACGAGCTTATCTGTGATACGGAGCGTCAAGTTATAAGAGCTTATCTGATGTTGCTGCGCTCCTTAAGTGTTCTGAACTTACCGCCTTTAAATATTTCAAATAAATTTAATAGGTGTTCAATGAATGATTTATGTATCCGATAACTTTATGAGTGCGCACTGAGGTGGAAATTTATTGTTCATTTTGCTTTCAGCGGGGCTGCACAATGCTCACTCTTACAGATAAGTGATCCAGTGAACGAGTGAAAAGATAAAACGGTATTCAATTTTATAGATAAATGATACAATGACAAGAGATAAGGCGAGATATGTTGTAGACGATAAGTGTTCTTTCAAATCTTACTTCTCCATTGTTAATGCTTCAGCACCCCTGACATTAAAGTGATTAAACGAACTCATATATTGAATGAGGACCAGTATAAATAATTTTACGGACATCTATCTTATATATATTGGAAAAACCTTGACCTGCGTCATTATAATAAACTCTAAGGTATGGTGTTTTTCTTTAATATAAGTATTTGTTTCAAATCAAATGTAACCAATAAAAGAATGGTCAAAACCTGACGCAATATATAGCCAAGAGGTTTAAAGGAAAAATTTAATTATTTTTTAATATCAGAAAATTTTTCATCAATAGATTAGCTCACCTGCCATTGCAGACGATGTTCCCACCATTATATTATGAACAGTACGTCCTGGGTCTTCACGCTACCCCGGTTACCAGCAATAATCTCGCAGTAACCTCATAAGGCGCACGATACTCAGTGCGTTGCAAGGTTGCAATATCAAAACTCGCACATTTTTGAAGACATCGACCTAAGGGAAGCCCGCGGCAATCAGAACCGTGTTAGCGGTAATGAAGGGCAGCCTGGTCCGCTAATTTAGTGGGGCTGGACGCGGTCTCCGTCACTCCTAGGGCAGGAAATAACGCCTCTGCAACATATGGGGTACGGCGCCCCCTGGCGAAGGTGTTGGGGGAGGATGAAAATAAAGATTAATCGACGTATACGCCGGATATGATTGGACAGTAAATCTTGAACGTTTTGAGAAATGGTGAATTATATTTTATTGATTTGGAGAACTTTTGAAAACAGTGAAAAATGTTTCAGCATATAAGGATTTAAAGGCAGTGCGAGAAAAAAGCAGAGCACAAAATTACATATTAGTAGATAAATTATTAAAACCACATTCAAACGTTAACGTAATTGATGATGCAATGATTAAATAGACTAAATGACAAATTTGTAGACGAAAGTTTTCTGGCATTGGTGAGGAGCTCGGTCTCATCTAGTAACATATATGATAAAATTAATCACCCGAAAAAGATTTTGAAATACACGGCTTTTTTTATTTGAAACCTGCAGAAAATCAGCCAATTACGCTCGTTTCTTGGCAGTTGAATTTCAATGGGCCTTACTCAATTTTTAGCGCATTTTCTCATTTATGGAAAAAATGCACTATTGTGCTCGCCATGTTCGTCCGTCCGTCTGTATGTCTGTCTGTCTGTCTGTCTGTCCGTCTGTCCGTGAACTCAAGTTTTCGTCGACGAGAAAATGCGCTCTCTGTCACTCACTGCAGTGGATACTGAGTTATATATATTTTTTTTAGTATATGTTTAATAATCAATCACTATGTTTGAAATGATAGAACCCATTTTGAGAAGACAAAATTAGATACTTGAATACATGCTATAGGCAATCGTTGTCAGTAAAAGTTACATCGATATTAAATCAAATTATATGCTCGACAAAAATTCAGGTCAGCCGCCTTAAATTTTGAGGCTCACTGTTGTTTATTCGTGTTCCAACATAATTTTCGATAAAATTTCTATTGGGTAAAATATATTCTCTCTTTTGCACACGCCCGTTGCCATAAATAAGGGCGAGTTATCGATGCTAAATCCTCTAATGCATATCATGTAGAGGATCTGATCTTATCGCTGATGCTTTATGTTAAGCTCAAGGCGCATCAGGCCGGCCGAACGACCAATTGAGTGATCTAGAAAATAAGATGTATGTTGTTTATCTACGGCCTCATTACTGAAAAAATATAGTACACAAATTTTGGTGCTTGAAAGTTTTGAGGTAAATCTATGCAAGATCATAATTAGAATGCAGACGAAATAAATTCTGTACAAAATTGTTTAGATTAAAATCTATTTGTAAGTATTCCAAAATAAACCGTCAAGAACTTCGTATCACTAGAGCATCATTTTTGTGCCAGCTGGCTTCACTTTCCTTAGTTAACCAACTTGCAAAAACGACACCATGAACTTCGAATGATTATTGGACAAGTTTTCAAACAAATTTAATTTTATAATTTAATTTAATGCGAAAGTTTCAACAATGAACAAGCTAGGGAGGAGTATAAACATAATTTCGCATTGTCGAGGTCCAGATCTTGAATGCTATTCGAATGTGGAAGTTATAATGAAACACTATAAAGATTATTATCAATTGTATAATCAGAAATTGTTGATGTTAATTTGTACCATCCTGTATAATGGCCTCAGGAAACAATGCATTGCGCGCGACTTGAATAGGAATAGATTGCCATGGATGCAATGAGCTAGCATGCCACAATAGAGGTTATCACTGCAGACGCTTCTGATCAAGCACGCATGCAGACTCCAAGAAGCAATCTTGAATGGCATCAGAGGATTAGGTTTCAGCTGAAGCCGGTGAGACTCGATATTCTCTGGAGCAATCAACCCTAAATGGGCTTTGCCATCTCCCAGCTTAGTTACTCTTTAAAGACGAACCAACGCGGTGCCTATTACTGTCGCTTCAAAAGCTTTCAAAGGCATTATAGCTCTCGATCGCGTTTGCAAGGCGTTATGCAAGCTAATATTGTTCCGATGATATCCTAAGCAGATCGAGCAGCCACGCATGAAATTGTTAACTGCGAAGAACATCCCGGTATTATGCAGTCCAGCTCTTGGAGCTGCCGGGTGTAATTTTTTGATAAGATCATGATTAGGGGAAGCGAGGAAAGACTCCCGTGTTTGGTAATTGCTGCTTTATGCTAATATAATTACATGTTTTGCCAATGGTCAATTGAAAACGAGGCTATGAATACACTTAAATATTGGACGAGATGAGCGGTTGTGCCGCTGGACATGCATCTATAGTTCCTTAGCACAGTTAAACTTGTTCTGGAAGCGGCTACCAATTAGGTTTATGAACGCATGTAGTGTTTACCTGTTCGGCATCTATTCTGCACACTATTCGGAAAACATCGACCCGTCAGTGATGCATTCATAATCTGATTTCAAAAAGAATAATCTTATTTATGACACACAAGCGTCGGTATTTTTAGACCATTAGCACGTTGGTGAAAGATTGATAGCCCTCTCAGATTTTAAGAGCCTTTGCCTGCTCGCACTTTCAAAGGAGATTGCAGGGCCGTGTTAGGAGCTCCATGTATAGATTAGTAATAAAAGTGCCTGTCGTATCTCTGGTCTCGAGAAGCGCGTCATAAAGCTGTCATAACGTCGGATTTTCTTGAGGGAATCTAGCAGCAAAGTCGTATTGATGGCCGAGGGTGCGAGTTGCCCAGCCTCTTCCGCCAAGAGCAATTCACTGTACACCCGAGAGTATACGTTGCGAACTGTAAATTGCGCCTTTCGCCCTCTATTTATTGAAGCTTTTATATAGCTCAGCGCTGGAGCACTGGAAGATCAAAAATCTATATGTATGCATGTAGCTCATCTTCGGATGTACGGTGTTCTAGGTGTTGCTAGTTTAAGGGAGTGCATGGTGATGCACTAGGTAGTGCATGAGTGATGCACTAGGAAGTGCATCACACTACGTAGCGAAAATCAGGAGTGTGATGCACTAGGTAGTGAAATAAGGAGCGTATGATGAATAATAGAAAAACCTAAGGAATATTTTCAGATTCTCAAATAACGAGACATATTTTGAAGAGACAGAACTCTTCCGTCGTCCGCTGACGGGGACCAGCGGTCTTGCCGCGTATGATGATCAGAGATTAGTTGGGCGATAGACCCAGTAATTAGGGACCCTTGTTGTGATCTCAGGCCCTGATTCCGCCTTCCATACTTAATTAATCGCACTTCATATTAGGCGCTGGTGTTTTCAACTGGCTGAGCATGATATTATTCAGACCTGCAATTAGTAGAGTAGTTTTATTAGGGAGAATAAAAGTGTTGAATAAATTAAACAATTACCACTCCAGTTAGGCCATTACGATCATAAAAAAATTAATGTAGACCTAAAGAGCTTCTAAAATTCAATTTGAATATAAGTTCCGGCCGTGGAGCTTTATGCAGTGACGAAACATATATCGGTGTGAGGGATCCGCCCCAGGTTCTCAGTTGTCTATCTCCTTTGGATAATGACAGTTCACTCTATCCTTAAGTGCGTACAGTATATTTCACAAATCCGGGTCACGACTCAGACTCCTGGTAGAAAATAACAAAACTAAAATTAATAAAAGATAACACGAAACGAATCACTAAAATATATACAGAATAATATACATTGATAAATATATACAATACCTTACTAGAATATATGTACACCGAATAAATAACAGACCAGATGACACGCAGAGTATTAACACAAATGCTAACAGACACGACACGCATACACACCTTGCCAGTGTGGGTTCTGGGACAGTAATGGCCATTAGTAAAACCTATTCTCCGGATGCAGGCTTCGGATATCTCTAGATTAAAATCACATGAAGACGTAAATAAATGAACAAAATCAGTAAAAACATTAATAAAGTACGAATGCTTACCGCTACATCGGCACCAATTTATGTGGAAAAGATGCCGTTGAGCTCTGAGGGAAAGTCGGTTCCCTTTAACATATAATTTTCTATTACATGAGGTACAGTTTAACACGAAAATATACTTTTACTTTCATCTAACTGACTTAGAAAAAGGCAGAGAAATAAGGTAAAGTTCTTCGAACCAGTGACGAAAGCCCAAGCCTAAAGCGATAGATTGATCGCTGTCTCTTTTAAAATGCACATGACGTTCAATCACTCAAATGTCTCATATGCGACGATAGCGACCATCACAGGCCAGTAACCAGTTCTCCACCATCAGATGAGTCTCGCGGGACCACCCAATACATGAGGTCACATTGAATCCAGTAGCATGTAAGTTTTACGGCAGCTCTCTCATTAGTTCGACTTCATTACCATGGAGTTATCATCTCATCTGGAGCACGCAAATCTCTGTACCAGTAATCACCTAAGCACTTGAAGATGGAGGGGTTGAAGTTGTAAAGGCACAGCCCAACAATGAGCATGTCGGCGAGGTCCAATAGCTCTTCGACGAAACAGCTTTGGTCTATTGTAGGCTGAACACGAGCTATGGAGCCATTCCATGTTATCGCTTCCAATTAATTTGCTTGAGCTGTTTCTTGATCGCCATAAAGACTGCTTCAGCCTCTCAGACTTAATGAAACGACCACCGGTTTTGATTTGTTCGGTCGCCCTGGGCTTGTTCCGATGCTGACGCGGCTCTTTCGGAAGGAACGCGACTCTTTGGTTCCAATGATTGGGTGAAGTCCAATAGACTTTTAAACTATTGAGAAGCCTTCTGAATCAATCCTTAGAAACGTTCTGAAAGCCCAAAGAAAAACTTCACTGGTCCTGGCCAGTATTAGATTTAGAAGACAGCTAGGAATAGAATTTAAAGTCTCATTTCCAAGACTCTATACTTTTAGTGAAACCTTTTTTACTTACGTTTTCTTCAAAATTAACTGTCAAATAAATTATGACGCAAGTATCATACTTCCTACTTCCTTATTAATATTAATCCTACATAGTGAAAATAGTCTAAGAGCAATTTCATTTATTTTGTGCTGCTTAAGACAAAACTGAAACAAATGAAGGATAAGGAAATTATTTAGAAATTAGCAGCGTTTCCTTAGTGGAAAATACTTGAGAGTTGAGAATCCCGAATTATGTTTTATGAAATCACTAAATACCGAATCACTATATACATACCTGTTATAGTTTTTGCACTTGTCATAAAATTCTTACTGAAATCTTTCTTAGAAGGTAAAAATAAATTTCAATCTTTATTTGTTAAAAAAAATTTATAGACTAAAGTCGAACCAATACTCTAAATTTGCATTACAAAAGCCCCCTCACGCTGTTTGTATTGCATCACGTTTGTCTAACAAAAAAAAAAAACTTTCAGACGCAGGTAATTTCCTGACACGATATAGCCATGGCAATACATGCTTGAATATGTAGTATACATATGTGTATTCACAACACATGCCTATTTTTAAACACACGCTCAAACCCAATCATTCCAAATTATACGATATATATATCTATATGTAGCATATGTTCTTATTTAACCGAATGGTACATGTCAACTAATAATTAGCTTCAACCGAAACAAGTTTAGTGAGCTACCTGTTTCAAGGCGGTCATTAACTCTCACCCCACAGCCCGCAATCCTCTTATTTTAATTATCATCAGCTGATCGCTAAGAAAACCTGTCCACCACACGAGTGCGACAAGGAAATTTGCCACTAATATCATCGATATCAGGCCGTCAATCTGGCGAGGACGAACGTATAATATATACGCGAATCCTGCCCATTGCCAAGCACGCAAGGAAATACTACAGAAACGATGCTGGTGCGACTACGGTTTACCGTCCTTCTATTGTTGTCTACTGAGGAATTGGGCAATCTCCTTTGAATTATAAATCTTCTGAAGTGAACAATCTCTCTTTGGAGGTTCAGGCTGTTATTACGAACGATAAGATGAACCACTACATGGCGAAATTTTTAAGGCCGACAATTTTTTTAAGGCCGACGATTTCTATTGCTTGGTTTGAAATTTAGACATAATTTTTGGCCTTTAATCTTAAAATCTTGTCAGATCCAGCGATCAAAGATTTTTTGATTACTCAAAGATAATGTGATGGATGACACGATAGCACAGATGACAAAAGCCCGTCTCCATTTTGTACAATTTGGAAACCTTCGATACTGCGCTCCATGACGCGGGACATTTGTAAAGAAAAATGAAAATTCTTCAACTCTCTACATCGATGCATGTTCCCTTTACATTGCAAAAACAATTTCATTATTTTTCAATATTTGTTTCTATAAGTTTATGGTTTAGGGGACCTTGGTTCTTTTTGGCAAGTTTTGAAGATGAGACGATACACTGGAATGTTCCATTTATTGGAATTAATTGAGTTTCTGATGAAATATCCAAAGGGACTTATTTAGAACGTTGAACATGTTTCCACAGAAGTCATTGTTTTACACGCAGTTCGCGTTGTTGTAAACACGCCGTGTTAGATGCTATGTAATGGAATTATTTGCTTCTTAAAAGCCTCGGTATTGTTCAATTATTTATGCATACAAAATTTATGATGACTTCTTTTTTCCTTCACCAGAGCCGATGATATTTGTCTCGTATATAAGTGCGTGTAGCTGTTAGGCTCCGGAAAGGTTAAATTGTGTAGGCGAATGTGTAATCCTTCCTTTGAATATTAGATTAAAAATCTTCTATTATTAATTTTGAGCCTTCCAAGACTATAGAAACAGAATTACTAATTTTTCCATGCAATGGCCGAAAAATATTAAAGTTTAGCGTTCACGCTTTACTCTGAGGTACCTAATAGTTCCATGAAGTCCATATGGAAATCATTGCCTTTTTATACATGGCCGCTCAACAAGGAACGATCGGCCGCCTATGCTACGGCCACCACTATAAAACATCCCGTGCAGGAAGCGCGGGAAATGAGCCTCGACTTTTTATACGCCAGGACAAAAGGAGACGGCCGGGCACGACACGGACACTTGCTTTCAGAAAGACTGTGAACAAAATCTAAGGAATATGAAGGGCGGTAAAACAAACAATGCGGTGTTTGATGCGATACCCACGGGAGGGCGTCTTGCCAGTCCCCTCAGTTGATGAAACCTGAGACCAAGGCCAAGTCCTTGATTATTAAAACGCGGCCCTATTCAGCACAGAATATATTCGTCTTGTATTGTGGGTAAGAACCTCCATGCCTAAATTACATGAAAAATCCGCCAATTTTAAATTTGTTTTTATTTTTCTTCCCTCTGAATCGAAAGCCATTCACAAAAAAAAGAAACCCTGCAACTGAGCACGGAATTCATGACTGCAAATCATCTGAAACGAAATCTCAGGCCCGTTACTTTGTTTGATTATCTTTTTAGCCATCAGTTCACGACTAACGAAAGTTTGCAATCAAATTTGGTGTGAACCCTAGTTGAGAAATAATTTTATATTGCCTTCGTTTGCAGATAATTCCACGAAGTTCAACTAATTTCTTGATCTTTTCAAATTCGTTTTTTTAACTTTTACGTTAGTTCAATTTTTTTCATTAAAAACTCTTTCGTCAGTTAAATTTTATTACATGGTAACTCCTTGTTAAGAAATTTTTAAATAGTAACTCTTTGGTCGGTAGTTGAGTAATGAACATTCTTGCAGGAGCCACCAAAAAGCTACAGAACTTTGTAAATGTAAAGTCCAAGTCTATTTCAATTTGATGCGTCCAAAATCTTCGCTATGCTTGAGAAGGTCCGCGAGTTGAGAAGCAATTGGTTTCAGGACTGAGGAGACCTTTGAGAGGCCGGGCCGGTCTTTGATCCGAGCTTATTTTTTTCCTCCCTAGACACCATATTTTTGCCCAGTATTCTGATTCACAAAATCTTGCCAGATTGCAATGGTTGGTTGATTCAAGAAATCATCGTGAAACATCACTATTACCCTTAATATGGAGGTTAAATTTACTTTCCTTTAGTAGTCAAGATTTCCGAGCAAATCACGCAGTGTTAAATCCCTTGGCTAATATGAGGTTCCACCTCGCAAAATACTAGAAATATTTCCGAGTCGTCGACTTATGAACTGAATTTTTCATTAGCAATTCCTGGCGCCTCACTTCACCGAGCTGAGTCGTCCCAAGTCGCAATTTGCTCATAAATTTACTTGAGGTAAATTTTGTTTCCATTTTAGTTTTTTTTTTTTGGCGAGCTGCGGTAAGCCAGGTCCTAATTTTTTTAGAGGTCAGATTATCATCAAGCGAGGCGGTTTGTAGGCTCAGCAAGATTACCATGGAGAGTTCAGAGATGAAGTTTGTAGACGAAGGATGTTTTGCAGTTCTCTGCTGGGCGCCACGCTACAAAAACCCGACCAAACTTTATCGAGGGCACGATGAAGGATGGACTGAAAAACTGCGACTGTAATCAGTGGTGTGAGGAAGCGTTCGGGGAAAGAGGCGCGTGAGGGAAGTGAGTGAGGGGAGTGTGTGAGGGGTGTTAGTGAGGGGTGTGTGCGAGTCTTTGTATCTTAAATGTATGAGGGAGATGAGTGAGAGGGATGTTGGGCGAGGGGTTTGTGTGAGAGGTGCGTTTGAGGGACGAGTGTGAGGGATGCGTGTGAGGGATGCGTGTGAGGGACGCGTGAGATAAAAGTGTGTGATGGACGTTTGTGAAGGCAACTGATGAGCAGGATGGCAAAGAAGTGAAAAATGCGACCGAGGGGAGACATGCAGAGCTCGCTGTGATGGACATGAGAAGGAGATATTTGACTGCATTGAATTCAAATATATGAAACATTTGTAGAACAGCAGCTATATTATTTATAATAAAGCTCAATAAATTTCAAGGCTTCCACTTGAAACAATATATTTGAAACAAATATTTTATTATAAAGTCAGATAAAAAACGAGATTTCGATAACACAATATAATCTGGTGTAGCTCTAAACTGTCATTGATAAACGAAGTTTCGCACTCGAAAAAAATAGATAAAAATAATCATACTTTTACAAGATACATTCTTAATTGAAATTGCTTCAGTCTTAGTTCATAATAGTAAAAATGTAGCAAATAACGATTAAATTAACCGATTAAATATTATTGTCTGGATCTTGTAAAACCAGGTAACAGACGATTATATTCCAGATTTTCAATCAATTAATTCTAAAATTATTGTCATCTACACCTAAGTCAACGTAGCGACGGAAAGCACGGAAGAAATGAGGGCGGCAGCAGCTCGGCGACCGATCGATCGAAGAAGATATCCTTGTCGCCGCGGGCCCTGTATCCTCTCGGTAAAATATTAAAATCGATCCTAGTTTGATAAATGTAATAAAAACCTGAGATGACCGGCGAACCGTGCACTGGGTGTAGGGGAGGCAGGTGGGGGCTGTCAGTGTTGTACGTGGCATGGGATCTATTGCCTACTGAAAAAATCACCGAAGCTGGTGGATAGGGAGTCCGTCTAGTTGTTATATGTAGCTTCAGTTTACCTTTGTTCTACATGAAGTTTTATTTTATGGAAGAACTTTTAATGAAAACAGGAAATGACAGCACCCAACTATCCGCCTCAAAGTACTCGTCTATATCTCGGTCATCGCTTAATCTTACCAATGATCCTTTCATTGTTTTATAAAAGGTTACATTCATTCAAAACATTCAAGTTTATTTTTTTTTTGTTCAGCCACACGTTTCGAGTGATTTATTTTTATTTTAACGTTTATAAGGAATCATAAAAATATTGAGAAAACAATAACAGTCAAAGCTCGGAATCTATTTTCGTAACATTAGTCGTAAATTTGGCATATAAATGAAACTTTCATGAATTTTAAAATCGTAAATAAAGAATCATTTTACATCATTAAGTCTTGCATCAATGGTTCAGATAGTTCACTCTATCTGGCCAGTGGGCTAAGGAAGTCAACTCAAGGAGCTCACATTCATCCATGCCTCATACATATCTTCCCAACTTTTCGAGCTTTTTGACTTTCAAAACTTATTGAGTGAATAACTATCGACATATTTAACGTAGGTTTGTCATAATTGCTGAAAATAAAATAAACTTCATTCGCATTTGAACAAGCGAGGGTTGACTGAAATGATAATATTATTCGGAACTTGGTTGAATTGGACATGCAAACAGAGTTTAGGCTAACTTTAAAAGGCTGCATACATATATGTTGCTTGGAATATATGATTAGAAAAATTTTCCAAGTTTCAGCTAAAAGGACAGTCGGAGTAATCCGGCGCTCAGATCTGTGTACTTTCATCCTTCGCCGGGATTTCTGTTGAATCAGAAATAAGGACGGATATTTCTCTTGGTTAAGCTTATTTTGGTTCTATCATGGTATTTTAAATTAATAGAGATCTACTTCTTTATTCAGATCTATAACTACATAATAAAAAAATCGAAAAATAATATTTTACGTTTATATAGGACATATAATTTTATTGTTTTCATAGAGAACCCATCTCATCATATTTCATTGCATGAATTGGCATGAATTTAAGGATTGCATACAATAGAGAAATTTTAATTATTTTCCAGTGAATGAGACAAGTGATTAGCAGTTCCTAAAACAGTTTCAGACTGAATTACCTGAAGATAATAAACAGCTCGACAATAATTTGATACAGAATTTTTTTCCTGCACTAACAGATTAACGAAGGCAAATCTAAAAATTATTCACAAGTTTAGATATAACATATGGTGTAAACAAACGCTTCATAGCCATTGCAATCACAGTCCTGCAAATGAACGTGCGAATCTGATCTCACTGAACAATTTTGCACTAGTACTGCCACGGTCTTCATTAAAACTTATCATGGCTCTAATCTGAGTGTAACGAATGTTTTTTGGGACTTTCATTTCATCAGCGCGGGATATAAATGTCAGCGCTCATCTCTGAAATCGACGCAGTCCGCCAAGATCGTTCTTTAGACATATTCAATCAACTCCGTATCAGTTATCGGCACGGAGAGACTTTCCACTCTTTTAAAACTTTACGCAACGAAATACTTTATGGAAACTTAAAAATCTGATCAATTCTGCTGTCTGTGCTGAAGCTCTGCTATGATAAGTATCACTTAGTTCGATTTCTCCGACGTCGTCTAGAGTTTACTCAAGGAAATCATCTGCAAAGATTTAATATTTTTTAGTGGACTGAGAGTGATGAAGACTCCGTTTCGATATGAGCGCCGCAGGCATCGACTGAGAAAAAACTATCATAATCCAGGAGAGAATTTGTTTGAGTAGAAAATTTTACAAATTTACTGTGATTTCGGAGTCTGTTTTTTTATTGTTTCATCGCTGTAGTAAAAAAATTGATTGATTGCTCAACGCACAACTCCCTGTAAATCATGAAAATTAAGTTTAATTTGTGTAGGGATATATAAAGGAAAGTAGTTGTCGTGAAAATAATTTTTCTAATTACCCGTAGAGGATCCAGTGCTTTTTTTAATGATATTTAGCCTACGGACGCAACTTTTAATTCATTTCTATCATCATGACTGTAACAAGTTCGATCATACACATGATAACGAAAAAAACGAAAGCCAATATCAAAAATAAAATTGAAAAATGGAGTGCACAAAAATGTGGAGCATTCGATCTAAGTTATCTTACAGCGAATTATTGCATTGTATTTATATTATTCATGAACATCAACGCTGGCTTGAAGTAAGTACAATTTTTCACTTCAAAAAATGTCCATAACACGTCAGAAAAATTTTACGATGAGCTTGTAGGCTCAAAATTACATTCTCTTAGAGGATGTCGAGGCCAGCTCGTCCGACTCCTTATTCTTATCTGCTGTATATAAAATGCAGTCCAAGCAAGTCCAGGCTCAGGCTCCCAGCCATGCATTCGACTACACTCTTCTCATCATATTTTGTAGCCAGAATTTAAAATTACAGCAGATGCAAAGCAACGTAAGAAAATTTTATAATTATGTTATTCTGAAGAAATTTCTACATAAATATTTTTGGCGATTCTACATTGGAAATAGTTAAAAAATTTACGAATTGTAAATTATTTGATGATTATACAGCCAACATGCTCAAATTTTTCTTAAGTTTTGATTGTGAAAAATTTAGAATCATATTTGATTGCGGGCTAAATATTGTGACGAGATTTATCGATTGTAACCTGTCTTGGTATATAAGTTTTCTGATTCAATTATTTTTTGCCGATAATTAAAGTGAGCTTCGAAATTTACGGCTACTCATTCCTCTAGATACGTTGACTCTGTATTCTCGAATGCCAACCAATTTGTACATACTGCTATTTTCCTCTTACCCTGAGTAAGAGGACATTTAATTGCTAACTTAAGTTTGATTTTTATAGCATCAATCATATTACACAAAGTTAGTATCGTATCATGGACCAACAATATACTAGATCGGGTCACTAGTCAAATCACACTGATTTGTTGTTAATAAAAAATAATTTCATTTTCATTACGTACGTGTCATTACATTACGTACATTACATTATTACGTTACATTTCATTACGTACGTTACTCTGTACTCAAATTTAAAAGACTGGGTTAGAACTTCGTATTAGAATTAATCCCAGTCTACACTGAATCGTTAAATCACCGCTGTTTCTTATATAAAAGAACTCGTCATGGAGGGCAGAACAATCAATCACCAGGCTGAGAAGATTACATTCCGAATTAGACGCCTCTTGTCAAACTCATTCTAATTATAAGTTGGATTCTGTTTCAATAACAAGAGTCCCTCTGGAATTCCAACTCCCCTCAGCCGTTCCAAATCTTGGAATAACTTTGATGCCAAGCCCGCAGCTCGGTCCTCGGTCCTGGAATCGCAAGATTCCAGCCCTGACGTCGGCACAGAACGTCGCGTTCAGACTCGTATAAATCTGAACCTCCGAGCAGGTATTACGTTATCATGAGGTAATGGTTAGATATTAAGATAATGGTTAACTCACATGATATCGTATAAATCTGAACATCCGAGCAGGTATTACGTTATCATGAGATATATGGTTAAATTCGTATAAATCTGAACATCAGAGCAGATATAACGTCATCATGAGATAGTGGTTAAATATTAAGATCATGGGTAACTAAAAAGATATCGTATAAATCTAAACCTCCGAGCAAGTATTACGTTATCATGAGATAATGGTTTAATATAAGGATAATAGTTGGCGATGTTAAAAAATAAACTCGAAAACTAACAGGATATAAGTTTACTGGTGCATTGCAGACGAAACTAGATGGATAAATAGAAAGAGATGATGTAAAACAGAAAAAGAATAAAAATAAACAGAAAAAGTGGATAATGCAAGACAAACGAAGATGTGTTGTTTACACAAATGTGTTGTTTACACGAGTCTCCGTTCATCACATGAGACACTTAATTAACACGTAAACAAGAGAGTGGGTGGACTTTTATTAATATATCTACATAATAGTTGAAAGAATTATAGCTTCATATCTTAATTATAACTTAATTAATTAAAAACTGAGACCCGCAGGTGGACAAGGAGAGCAGTCGTGAAGAGATCAGCAACACTGCCATGAAGTGATAAATACTTTCGGACTTCTGTTGAAGAAAGAACTTCATAAGGGGAGCGTTTCCCCCTTCTCTCAGTGGACCATATGATGGAGAAATATTAATGAATTGCTGCTTCAAACATTGAATTCCAAATGGATTTTCAGAGCATTTATGCTTTCCATAACTTACAACTGTTTTGTAACATAACATAACTTTATAACAAACATAACATAACATAACTTTTTTAACATAACTTTGTAACATAACTTACAACTGTTTACAACTTTGAATGTTTACATTAGGCAAACTGTTAATGTTATTAATCTGGACACTGTGCATACGTCCAGACCAACCTAAGTTCTTCAAGAATACGAAGCTTCAAATTCATTGTCGCTTTCGTATCGAAACATCTGCGCAACGAGAAAAAATTTCATCCTATCGTAACAATCTGAAGTCTCAATTTTAAAGAAACCGCACAGTCCCTGAGCTGGCAAAGACAAATCATACAAGTTGAGAGTAAGTCCATTCAGCAATCAGAGCTATGTCTGAGAATTCATAGTAAGTCCATTCGCAGACAGAGCCACATCTGGGAATTTCAGAGCAAGTCAATTCAGTTGTCAGAGTCATGTGTGGGAATTTCAGAGTAAGTCCATAACAGTCAGAACCTCGTCTGAAATTTTCAGAGTAAGTCCATCGAACAGTCCGATCCACGTCAGGGAATTTCAGAGTAGGTTCATAACTGTCAGAGCCACAATTAACGGAGCAGTCAGAGTCACGTCTTGAAATTTCAGAGTAAGTCCATAACAGTCAGAGCCACTTCTGGTAATTTCAGAGTAAATCCATGGAGCAGTCAGAGCCACAGTCGCCCAGAAGTTGTGCTGAGGCAAACAGTGGCAGCAGCTCAGTCAACACAACACAACGAGCGGCAACATGAACAAACAGCTGCTTGGCCTCGCTAGAACAATGTTAACGGATGCTGCTAGTAAAATCTCACCAAAGTGAAGATCGAAATCCTTATATCGCCGAAAGTTGGGCACGGATTTTCGATAACAAACAATTTATAGCGTAAGTATTTATGATTCTGATTTCATTAGGAGTTTGATAATTAATTTATTATACCAATTTTGATTTTTTCCTATGACAAGAATTTAGCATTAAATTTAGTTGCGCTCATCATTTTTAATTTTTCTTATTCATCAAAATGATGAAATGGGAAAATTTTCTTTGTAATTTGCATAATTATTTGCTTTATTATTGCTAACGTATTGAATTTAGATAATAGTATTGAATGCTATTTGGACCAATTTATTGTGTATTGATTATACGTATTGGACATTAGTTATACAGGAAAACCAGCTTGTGCATTTTTATATTTGTTACATACTGATAGAAACTATTACAAATATTACATGAATATTTGTAATACTCTCATATTACATAAGAGTATTGCAAATATTACAAGAAAGTGTTCTTCAAATCCACTTATATTTTCTTGTTCAAGCGAATAAAGTAAAATAAAGTGACGATCGAGAATTACTGATGCTTCAATAAATTGCATTCAATAACAATAGAACATGGGTTAATATTGATTTTTAATGCAAATGCTCATCGAAAGCTCATTTAACATTTGCTCTTAATTTCCTGTTTTCCTGTTTATTCTGGCCCAAATAAAAGATGTAAATGAATGAAAGTAACCGCATTGTGATAAAACAAGCTAATATATATAATGCAGTGAGACTCCTGAATTTTAACGTTATTTTTTAAAGTTTCAATCAAAACAATTTCCTGGCGTGAATTTTTTAAAATTGATACATTTTACGGTAGGCCGCAGCGTCAGTGCGCAGCATGCTAATGGAATTGAAGCTCAGTTAGAATTTAAAAGCCTTTTATTCATTCTGTACATGATTACACTTCCTCATCGTTCCCAGTCCACCGACTCTGTTGGCACAACTTACGTAAACTAATACAAAACCATTTTTTATCTTAATCTTCCCTGTCTTTCTGATCACAACTTTTAAGATGAATGCTTTAGAGCGATTTTTCTGATTCGCTTTTTGTCATCTCGAGAGGGATATGATCACATCCGCTAATCAGAATCGAGTGCAAACTTTTCAAGAGTTTGTTCGACGTTGAAACTTCTTCGAGAGGAACATATCTTGGACGATTGTTGGCTTTCCGTGTTTTGGTCGCCATTGTTTGCCCAGCAGTAATTAATGACCAGCGAAGCAAAAAAATTGTTATATGATTTGGCCTCCAAGAATCGTCACGTGAACGCAACTGTCTTTGAATTTTGGTGCTGAAACTTTTGCATGAGCAATATATCATACCTTATTAATAATTATTAAATTCATGTACTATTAGCAAATTTCTGAGCGAGTAACCGTTAAGCTGAGCTTGCAGATGCAAAGGTGTTGAGCGAGCAAAATTTCTCAATTGTCTTTTTGCCGTGACCGCAAACACGGCGATGTTGACTCCTATTGTTCCCTCGAGTTAGAGCTACTGGATTCGCTAAATTCTAAATATTTTAAAGGCTAAGCGACAGCCTCGTTGAATCGTTGTTTATACATATCAAAGTTAAAATTCTTGAATGTAATTTGTGAGAAACAAGCTGTAGAGCTGGCATTGCCTGTATGATTAATAATAATTTGTTTATGAAAATAGCATTTTACGAATAAACTTTTGTAATTCCTGGATTTATTACCGTTTTTCTATCAACCACATAGATAAAATTTATTCGGTGACATTTATTTTATGTAATTGGATAATATTCATTACAATAACTGCTCCGTAATCGTTTTATACTGAAAATACAACCTCCAATATAATCCTTAAATAAAATACAATATTAAAATTTACAAAGATTCAGATTATGCGATTATTCATAACACGGATAAAAATATTCTGTTAACAGCGTTCACAAGAGCTGCTTTAGATGTCTCGGCCATACTAATCATTTATCTTGATGCTGTCTCACTGATCATTAAGTATTCATCACGATGTTGTCTCAACCATGATGATGTCTCACCTACGATGATATCGCACCCTTGACGACGTTTCAATGATGATGATGTTTCACACATGATGATATATCTCACCCATGACTTTGCCTCACCCATGACCTAACCTCAACAATGATGTTGTCTCACCCATCAATACGTCTCGCCCTCTCCTTATATCAAACCAATGGTGATGTCTCACTCAATATAAGCACCTAAAATAGCCCCTTTGACGAATCAAGTCAATATTTATTCAGCCATTTTACTAGCGACGCCATGTTTTTCGGCTGTCATGTTCCGCTGTCAAGCGGCAATCGGCAGCCAACGTATGTTCACAGGAAGTCAATATAAGCTCTAACATGCGTAATTTTAACCCCGTCTACAGGAGCAGAAGGTGTGATTTTCATGGAACTCTTTCTGATGAGCTAGGCAAAATTTTGAATTTGATCCAAGTTAAATCTCTAATAATCATCTATTTCTATTTTGTTAATTAATTATTCCTTTTTTATTCACATACGTTATTTATGCTTCGCTAACCGATATAAGAACTGAAATGTACAAATGTACAACACATTTCAAACTATTTGAGGAGGTTCACGTTAAATGTAAATGGAATCAGTTCACATATTTCTACGTATTCTTTTCGTATTGCACCGAATCTTTATGCTAAGCACTGCAATTTCGATGGTCCCTAGACTTCTTTATTATCGCATATATATTCCCTTCTTTATAAATGAGTCGTGGTTAATACTGAAAGCCCTTCATTTTTCTAAGATGTTCGAGGCTTGGAACTACTGACCTCGTGATCTCGATCCTTTAATGACTCTATTTTTGCGATTAAAATTTATGAGTAAAGGTCCTCCAATTATTGCTCGAGGCATGACTTTGACGACGGCTAGGAAAACTGCAGAGCCTCTCGAGACTAATGAGAGACCACTGGAAAATTTCCGATCCTCCTGATCAATGTTTAACTGGCGGGAAAGTCCCTTGCCCCCATTGTCTAATTTGGTCAATTTAGACATTGAAAATGATTTGAATTTCATGGTCAGGCTGGGTATCTAAATTATAATTTCGATCGTTAACTTTATTTCGATCACAATTTTTGCTTGTTACACACCACGCTTGATTTAATATTTCGATATTATTCATACGATATTTAATTGTCAATATTTGACAATTTTATCTCGTTTATCCCGGTTTAATGCAAAATGATCACATATTTGCCCACGAACTTCCAAAGTTGCTCCCAAAGACTCAAATCGAAATCATTGGAATGTGAAAGTGTGAGAATGTGTTGGAATCAAAGACTCAAATTGAATCATTGGAAACTTTGTGTGATTAATCTCGGAATAATAATAAAAAGTGACTTTAAACTAATTCTTCAAACTCAAATTTCACATTTTCTCGAAAACATACACTGCATCTACAGCTCAGAATTGAAACGCAGCTTTGTTCAAACTCGTTTCATTTAGTACCTTTTATGTCCGCAGCGATCGCTCGCAATTGCTTGCCACAAGAGTTGCTTTAGTAATAAACGGGTTTTCCTCTATTTTAACGATTGTTAAGTATAATCGCTTAAGAAGGCACTGAATGCACGACTTTTAGTCGTTCTATTTATTAAAATATTTTTCTCTAAAACGAAAAGCATAGAATGATAAAAAGAGCAACCTAAAATTAGTATTGCACTCAAGTGATGACTAACAAGGAAGATCATTCATTTCCAAAACTGCCTGGTCTCTACATAAAAAAAATTTACATACCCAATTTACTTTTCAGAAATAAAACACACGTACCAAATATTTTCTACTCCTCACTCCAGCGCCAGCACCAAGTTAAGATGCCAACTAAATCAACTACAATATTGGGTGTATTGTGCATTACACGCATGCCCCTGGCGAACATGATATATAAAAAGTGTGAATGAGAAGACAGAATTTAACAATGATAATACCGATATTTTGCATCTGAGTTGATGTTATCGTTCTCATCGATGTTGTGTCTTCTTCGCATCTATGTTGTCTTGGTTTCGTGTCGATTTTGTTTTGGTTTCGTGCCGATTTTGTTTTGGTTTCGTGTCGAGGTTGTGCTGAGGTTTCATGGATGTTATGTCGTGCTGTGTTGAATTGAGGTCGAGTCGCCCTCGATCGCGTCGATGCAGCGATGGGGTTCAAAAATTACATTATGTCCTTGTGTCAGCTCAACATCACTAATAGACGTCGCCGAGCCCATTGATCGTTGACAAATTTAATTAAGATGAGAGTTTTTCGTTTTCGTCTGCTGGTAACGATTTCATACAGTTTTAAGTTGAATTCTGCAAATGCGTTCGCAAATAGTGTAGCATTATTTTATTCAGCATCAAATGCATCAATTTTAGAATAAGTAACTTCTAAAATAAATTGAAATAATATTGAAAATCTCGAATCAATATCGTCTATGAAACTTCAACATTTAGCGACTTTGAGTGATTGCTGACTTGCACTTTCGAGATATCCTCTTGAGGGATCCACATTGCTTGTCCCTCGACTAACACTCTACAGATTCCTGTAGTAGCTCATGAGGTGCCAGCTCTACTGCGTAAGTTTATTTCTGGTGTCCCCATCATTACCACTACTCTTGTGTGGCCTAAACAGAAGCACTTCGATCAGCTGTCAGTGCTCCTTGGCTGTAGATTTTGACCGTCACGAGGAGT
Source organism: Hyalella azteca (assembly GCF_000764305.2). Lineage (NCBI taxonomy): Eukaryota > Metazoa > Arthropoda > Malacostraca > Amphipoda > Hyalellidae > Hyalella > Hyalella azteca. The sequence continues at coordinate 232,631 of NW_025941424.1, forward strand.
TTAATTTTCAACGTTAAGACATGAACTCTGGAGCTACGGCCGGGTTAATTACTCGTCATCGCCAGCCAAGCGCATCAGCTTCAGCCTCCACAGAAGCGTGAGTACGCGACGCTGCAGAAGCGTGAGTACGCGACGCTGCAGAAGCGTGAGTACACGACGCTGCAGGAAGCGTGAGTACACGACGCTGCAGAAGCGTGAGTACGCGACGCTAACGCGACGCTTCAGAAGCGTGAGTACGCGACGCTTCAGAAGCGTGAGCACGCGACGCTTCAGAAGCGTGAGTACGGGACGCTTCAGAAGCGTGAGTACGGGACGCTTCAGAAGCGTGAGTACGCGATGTCATGAAGTCATGCGATGATGTCAAACTATTTTGAAGGCTGTCGTCGCTAAACTATTTATTCAGACTCAAGCTTAAATAATGATGCTACTCTATATTGTTATATATACATAGAAACACATTGCAAAAATAAATTGTTTGAATTTATTTGTTATTAGTAAAATCTATATATTGAAGAGATAATGACAAGAAGACATGCCAAATATTTTTAAATCAATTGATTAAACTTGAGAAACTCGTGTGGAAGGTTTTTGATTATCATATTAATATCCTGTTACTTTGCCGAAGCCGATAATTTTAACAATTGAACCGTATTTTATTGCGGTTTCACAGTGAACGCTGAAGTGAACTAATTGCTTCGCTGGCCGAGATGCTTCAGCACGTCACTTGGTGGAGCTTTCCCGAGCCAAGTAGCGTGCCAAGTTTGACTTCACCAACCAAAGTTTCCTATTTAACGATGGTAAATTTGATCAATAAATAAAAACAGATAATTAAAAAATTATCACTTAAAAAAGTTTTATTATCATATTGAACATGATCTGCTCATAGTTTTCTTTACAATCTTGTGATGAAAGTGGGGTCGATTATTTCACTTGTGATGTGACCGTCGGAATGAATGTTAAGATAAGAGGTTCCCTTTGAGAAACAATGCGCAGTGAGATGTCATATAAATATTTATTTCAAGTTAGACACATAATACCCCAATAATTTGATTCTTGGGTCTTATAAATCGAGTAACTTCGAGCCTTTCTGTATTCCCAAGTCCCACCTCGATCCTCTCTCTTTAAAAGGCAATTTTTCTTCTCTTCCATGAGAAGATTTTAATGGTGGCTATTTTTTAGCGCCATTCAAAGACGGAGAAAAGCTTCTTCTCACTGTATTTCAGGTCAGTAGAAAATAACAAGTTAAATTTATTTTCTTAACCATGACAATTGTTTTTTTAGTGGTGGTGGCCGACATTGCGTGAACAATTTTCCCATCATCTATAATTCAGCAAGGCTATAATTTCATTTTTCAAAAAACACCAATCAATTTAGAGATTAAAAAGTAAGGTAAATAACTCGAATACGTGCCTGAATAGCTAATGCTTTTACATGAAATTCGGCTCTAAATCCATATATGATCCTCGCTATTGACTTGCTGAAGTCCCATGAACGTATGGTAAAACCAAACCACAAAATAAATTTTTACCAATAATTATGAACTCAGTTTTTTTATTTATATGTCAATTAAACAGTTAGTTTTCGTATAAAGACAGTTGGGTTTTGATTAAAAATCTAATTGCTAAGTGGCCGAAAATTTTGCTTCAGGATGGCAAGCTAGCGGAATAATATTGTGATATTTTGTCTCTTGATACTAGTATTTGTGCCAACTGCCACTGCGAGCTTTTATTGTGAATGGTGAAAGCTACATTCTATTCAATTGATGCGCTTCAAAAAGTAAAGCCTTGAGATTATTGTTATCAATTGTACCAATATTCTTGGGGTAGGTAAGTAAAGTGGAATCTCAATAAATTGGGAAACAAAATATTCTGATGTATAATATTTATAGTTGTCTTTGTTGCTGGTTATACATTTTACTTGATGTCACTTCCAATAAAATAAAAAATAACGAAACTACAACTTGGATTAATCATTACACGATTTTACTGCTGCCGTTGCCTTTATAAGCTCACAAAGATCACCGCCGTTCCATAAAATCAAATTTACAAGGGAAAAGTCGCTAGGCTCTGTTTGATGATGCGTTTTATTCGATAAGATTCCTCTATTGTGTTTCGTTTATTAAATTTTTTGCGCGTTTCACACAAGACTGAACGCTATCTGGCAGATTATGGTAATGTCGAAACAGCGTCGGTCGCGAGGCAACAATTGCGAGTGGCGACGGTAGAGGGAAAAGCCCTCTGATCGAGGGTAGGCTACGCCTGCGATATAGAACGCGCTTGTACATGTATACAAGTGTACCAGTGTACATGTGTACCAGTGTACATGTGTACCAGTGTACATGTGTACCAGTGTACATGTGTACCAGTGTACATGTGTACCAGTGTACATGTGTTCCAGTGTACATGTGTACCAGTGTACATGTGTACCAGTATACATGTGTTCCAGTGTACATGTATACATGTATACATACATGTACACACATGTATACGTGTGTACATGTATACATGTGTATACAACTTGTGTTTTGTCTCAGTTGAGTCAATACCTTGCTAATTATATACAATTTTATACTGTACTATTCAACTGCACAACATGTGTGCCAGATCATGATAGTTTTGGGGTTGGTTGAATTATCGAACGTTATTTGATTGGATTTATCGTGAAATTTAATCATTGATTTCAATAGCCTTCGATTTGTTCGATCTAATCGCAGAAAGGTAGTGCCATGGTTTCCTAGTAAGCAATAGCTTATGTTCCGACGTTACTTTCTTAACTCGCCAATTCAGATGTTATGCAAAGCGAGGGCTCAATTAAGGTGTCATCTTGAGTAAAGGCTTTTTAAATTTCAGTTATTTTTTTAATTGGACAAGAAATTTTTTTCTACTATATTCGTCTGACGCTGGATGTTTCAAACAATAACATCATACATTTGAATTGAATTTGTTTAAACTGAAGCTTACTTTGAAACAACACTTTATTGCCTCACCAACTAATTAAAACACTTTTTTATGGTTCCTGGCAGCGGACAAATATAGAAGCTTCTGCAACTTATTAATTCATTTTAACTGATAGTTATCATTCAATAATACATTTTTTATTTTGAACACTTAAATCAATGAATTATTCGGTATTTGAATGTATTATTCAGAGCTAGTGAACATGGATTTAATTTGTTACTTTATCAACATATCGGATCGCAATGGGCAATTCGCTAATAATTATCCCAAGTATAATTTTAATTACAGATTCACGGACCAGAAAAATGTAACCTGGAACATATTAGTAACGGTATTTAGTTTATAATAAACATTTTCATGAGATGAAAATAGGCCCGCTGCGTGGCTGAGGGTCAGATGACTTGAGGGCGCAATCAAAGAAATAAGCAGGATTATTTCTAAAATAGTGATTCACTTTTTGCCTTTACGTGGGTTCATCGTTGTCCAGTTTGGCGCGGAAATTAAGAGGATGTGGCGAACTTGTGCCTCTATTGTGTAGGAGTCTCAGAACCTGAGCGAAAACTTCTGGTATGATAGAAAACTCACAAAAACCGGTGAAATTATACTGTCTTGAAGAAAAACACAATCCTTCTCGCTGTTATTGCACGTCGCTATTTCTGAATTTTCCTCTGATCTGATATACTAAAGTTAACCCTCTACCGCCTAACATGAGTAACCAGAGCAATATTGGCACAAGCCTATATATACTTCCCAAAAATGATACGTTCTAGTGCGCAAAATGACTTGCACTGATGGTTGCCGCCACGTGCGACAACTTTAAAATGTTCTCTGTTGCGTATAGACGTCCTCAGATTGCTATACTCAATAGTTTACGTATAATATTTGCGTTGAAAATAATGTTCCCGGAGAGTGACATACGGTGGTAGAGGATCAAGATGAGATGGTAGTTGCAAAGACCACCTTCTCAATAAGAATTATGTGAACGCTTTTACAGTCAGCACAGAGATGTAAAATTTATCCCACACAAATCTTTGATTGTCATAACCTTCTTGGGGAATCATTGTGTTTCCGAGGGGATATGGCCGGTCATGTCATTGGAATAGATGATGATGAAAATGAATGTCATTAGAATTAAAGATCAAATAAACGCGATTAATGAAAGGTTACATTAATTAGCACTCTGCAGTCTGCCTACACGACGGATTCTGGGAAATGAAGTTGACAGGCATAAATTCATTGTAACTCAGATAGAAACATTTTAAATAATCTTGCCGTTATCCGATTTTGAAATTAATACCGTGCGATCAGAAAATATATTATATGGAAATTATTTTGATATGCCTATTCATGAATTGTGGCTGCATGGATCTCGACACAGCCGCGGGTCTTTGAACGTCGCATTGACTGGCATTGGATAAGCAGGCACTAAAGCACCAATTTTTTCATTAATCGATTACGAGTTTCAAAAAGACGGCATCGTTAATGGTGAAATTTTGGTACGTTGAATTCGCAATAACTTCAGAGAAAAAAAATTCAAGAGATTACATGTATAGCACAATGTCGGATTAAGACTCCAGTATCGTATGAAAATAACTATATAACCACTGCAAATAACGCTCCGATAAAACCGGATCAAAATATAATTCTCTTTAGTATACGAATCCCTCGGGCCGGAGTCCGGTCTATTATTCTACAATTTCTTCCAGGACCGCCCCTGGCAACATCTGGTCGACAGGCAGGTTAGCGTAAATGATTTATGCTCTATTTGTAATGTGGGGATCGTGAAGATCTCTTCCATCCACGGGAAATTCACGCCTCAGGTCCCACTGACAGAGAGACCTTCTTATTATAAGAGCCTTCTATTTCCCCCCGAACTTTCCGAGGAGCTTTTTCTTCGTGGCCGAGAATGGATAATGTCAACAAAAAGCCAAGTTGCTAATGCAACGCTTATAAAGTGTGACAGGCGACGCGAGCTGCTCCGTGGCGAAGTTTTTGGTCCAGCAGGTCATCCCACTTCATGGAAGTCACCCCGCGTCATACCAAAGCAGAAAATAAATGCGGACAATGAGAGTCCATCATCCCGAGTCCAGTCTCGTGGTAGTACGTTTTGTAGGTTTGATATTAGTTAGTATGCGCTAATTATAACAAACGTTATAAATATTATCGGTGAAATTGCAGTCGATCATAATTTTTAGTTTTGAGTTGAACGGCCATCGATAATTTTGAGACATAATTTTTGCTGTGTAAATTAGCTTAAGGAATTTAATAATTTATCTTAAATCATAAGCTCTAGCTTCCGCAACCATCAGCATTAGGAAATTCACTACCGTCTAATACGAGTAATAATAAATCTCACAGTTTTATATTACATTTGAACCGATGCTGTTTTTGCCAGGACTATTCATGCATTTTATCAGGAAGAATGCCCACATATGATTTTCTACATAAAATTTTATCATTGACTAAGCGTTGCTATATTTCCCTTCAATTTTAATGTAACGCTACGTACAGTATCTATGATGCTCAAAACTGAGCGTCTAATTAAGGCCTTTGATTTTCTGTGTAAAAAATATAAACGCGCTCCTCCCCTTCCAAAAAATCTCAGTGACTTTATTCCGTTTGTTCATAATATGTATGCAACTTTGATTCACGTCAAAATAGCTCGGCATTTTTCTTCATTGTTATGACTTTCTAACACATCTGGATGGAATATTCCGAACATATTGTGGGATTCAGAGATTTCAAATATTCCCAGATCCAAGCGAGAACAAATTTGACAAGAAAGTTCAGCATTACTGGGGAGTGTGAACGGTCGATTTGCTTCACTTTTTTAGATTCGGAAGAGAACTTCTGCGCGAGCGACTCTAAATTCTCGCTCAAAATGTGACGAAGGCTCGACTGGCTCTTTGTCGAGTGGATACAACTTTACCGACACGGCGGCTCAATGGAGGCTCTCCCGAGTTAAGTCCGATCCTGTTCGCCACAAAAGCGACTTCTGAGGCAAAGAAATTTCCATTTTTCTACTTGATCGCTTATCTGACGTTAAACTGAAACGTCCTCTCCGTGCAGTTTGCCGATGTGAAGATGCGCCAAACTACCCAAGTCCGTATATCGTTTCCAGTTGTCCTGGGAAGATCTTAACATCGTACTGTATAATTTCACAATCAGCAATAGACTATGCCTGGAAGAACTTACACCATACTGTGAAAGTCGCCATGAAGTCTTTTTGTTGATTTTCATCAACAGCATCAAATCCTTGATTAATTCCATTGATTCATCAAAAAGTCTCTTCACCGCATTAAGTCCGTTGACATATTTTTTGGCAGATGGTAGCAGTCCATGCACCATAAATATTTTACCGTATAAATATTGATATCAGTTTATCATTCCACAAGGCTCGCATCCAGAGCCCATAAAATGGACTGAAGCACCTCGAGAGGCTCGTTAGAGAGGCAAGCAGATCGTCTTTTCACGAACATACTATGGATGCAGAAAACTTGTTGAATATAAGCGAATGAAGAATTGAGGCATAATTCTGAGATTTACTCGATTTTGTTCCTTCTGTTTTCATATTCTGCAAGCCACTCGAGAAAAAAGTTCGCTGTTACATAAAGTTTATTATGCAGCTCATGTCGTTGTTATGTTATTGTATTGTAAAAAGGAGAGACTTATTCTCCACATCCATCGATTTTACATCGAATTAAATGAATAAAAATTTGTAAATGAGCAAGAAATTTACTTTGCACAAAAATTCAAAATTTTGTAAACTCTTAACCGGTCTTAAATTGCGTAGCATCTATCACTGTAATCGCTTCATATATTATTGTATGAACTGTATTATGAAATCTTTTAGGGTAAATTTTGTCTCGTATTGCTTAAACATTTACAATCGTTTTAAACAACCACTCGTAAAAACCAGACTCAAATTTCCACACTTTTTCTCGCAGATTTGTCTACGCAATCTTTTAATTTTCGTCTGCTTCGCAACGCTCATTTCTCTTTAATCCACGTAACAATTCTCGCTGAGTTTCGGTCGAGCGAGCGGAGGACGCCGTTCAGATTAATTGGTGACCGCCCAGATTAATTGGAAAAACGGTTTGAGGAGTCGTGGATATAAATTGACGCGGATTTCGAAATAAATAAATGCTGGAAAAATCCAGCGCAACAGCGATTCGTCGACGAATTTCTGCTCCTTTATTTTTCTGATTTGGGAAAAGCTGGATCGCAGCAAGATTCTAATATTTTAGCAAAATTGTCATCGAAAGAAGTGCAGAGGATTTCAATACGGAACTTTAGTTGAAATGTTTTAAATTTCATTAGCAATCACCAACCCAAAATGCTATAGTTCAATCCACGAAAAATGTCATTAATAAATTCTTACACCGTTATTGAAAATATGAACGCTATTTCAATTAAATCGCAATTATTGCAATTGCGAAATATCTCACTTCTGTTTTTTTTAGGATGAATGCAAGCATTTAGTTGCCTGCAAAAATTCTTCTATTACCGGTTGTAAGAGAATCTTTTGCAGAGCAAAAGACGTTGACAAGCGCTATGATTGGTTTTGAGAAAGTGCATTGATCCAAACCTTGACCACAAAAAAGAACGAGTAGTATTCTTCTGAATGGCGAGTCTGTAAAAGTTCACCCGCACAAATCAATATTTTTCGTTACAAATCTCAGTAAGAGTTGATGTAATTGATCTAAAAACTTGGTTGGGAAATATTTTATTTTGGACAAGAAGGGAAGAACCATTCTCTAATGAAGCAACTCACAAGCGGATCTACAGCTATGTGATCAATATGTCTCAGTCTCAATAAGTTAGCGACTCTCGATCTACGTTGGAGTAATGAACTAGCTTTGTGGATGTGTCGATAGAAAAAAATTGCTGCAGTCCAAACAAGGAGGGAAAACAACGTAGACTGGCGTGCACTCCGCCAGAAACTGATTAAGCACGACAATGCTAGGCCAGGGGATGGTCTTCCTGATTGCGCTGGCCAGAGGGGAGAATGTAGCTCTTCGTGATAAGCCTCTGCACCATACAAAATATACAAGCTGAATTCTATGTCCATGTTGGTTTTGAGTAGATGAGACTGGAAAATTTTCGACGATGTTAAAAGGTTTTGATGTTTATAGGATTGATTCAGATTTTTCCAACTGCTCTATGGAAAAATAAAATCATTTTTGCTGGTTATTAGTATATAATTTTCATGATAAAATTTATGAGGCAAAAAATTACATTTTAATTCAGACATAATCAATTTTTCTGGCAATGAAATCTTATCTCTTATCGGTACGTGACGAGATCGATAATGAAAATAGTGAATTTTTCAGGAATAATTTTTTGATCCGAAAAAAGCATTTTTGTGGAGTGTGGGGGGTTGAGTGTATGAAATTTATTTGGAAGTAGAATAGAGTAAAAAATACAGTTTGTGTTGAAGTTTAATATATACTATACAGCTAGAGTAGGTGGTGGAGGTACATAGTTTGTGTGGTGGTTGAATGTATACAGTTTGTGTGAGATTAGATTTTATATAGTTTGTGTAGAAGTAGAATATATACGGTTTGTGTATGGGTTTATTCTAATTGTGTGAGAAGGAAAGCGAAAGATAATAAAAGAATTTATGCGGGCCTTCAATTTTTACTAAATGAACTTCAATTGGATGTAAATCGCCGAAAAAACATTAAGAGAATTAAAGAAAAACTATTCAATTAAAATACGCAAACATATTGCATATACCCATATTCAGATTAGAATATGATCACAAAAACCTTCACTGCATACTTTCGCATAAGCTGCAACAAAACTCAAAAAGATTCCAGTCCACTTTTGCATAAGGGGTGCCAGTCTGAGCTTTCTTTATAATGTTTTCTATTATTACCGAACAAAGTTATTCGGTTCTTCCCAAACATGAACCACTGTCATCACCAATGTGTGTTTTCAGGTATATTAATTGCTCTGTGATCATTAACCTATAGCCTCGTTAACCTTTACAGTATCCCATGAAATTGTAGTAGCTTCCAGTTTAATTCCAGCCTGCGGTGGTGCCTCTGTGTACATATAAATATTCATGATTGCTTCGTACCTTGTGCCACGGAATTCCAACAGATGTTATCTCGACGAAGCAGGACCGCTGTATAACGATGCTCGTGCTGATACATTGCAATAACTCATATCTCCTTTCTTTCACCAAACGAACATGACCAAAAATAACACCTAAAAATATCATCATTTCCAATCATGCAATCTCAAATCTATTCTCGGGCATCCATATTCCGGCTGCGTGGACGTGCATCGATTTAACGATAACATTTAGACAGGCAAACAAACATGGTCCCTAATCAAGGCAGAGCTTTAATTGCCAAGCTTGCTCTGATGCTGCAAGCAGCGATGTGTTCCTCTCACGCCATGTAATTCCTACCTACACAAAACTCAATGGTATTCAGAAGCGTCCTTTGGTTAGCGAGGCTCCGATATTATCGCGTCCGTGCTTCTGCTCATTGGATCGGCAACGCAAATGGCAGCGATTGTTCAACGGAGGGTAAAATCAACAGAATACGTGTTCGATTGCTTCGGCCAGCTCTCGAAAAGCAGATTTCCGGTTACTGCGAGGTCAAAAATTCAATGGGAGTCCTACTATCTCTTTCTTTCGCGTTTAATTCGCATTAAAATTTCGAATGTGAACAGAATCATTTTATTTTTTATGATAAAAATATATAATTAATTTTCCGTAAGTCCGCTTGATTTTGCATCTCAGGTCATATATACATGACTAATATTTTCTCATCTAATACCCTGACTTCCTATTATACTGTGGCATCGTTTATTATTACTTATCAATTCGTTAAACGCTGACGTCAAACTGCTCCCCTCTATTAAAGTAACGCATCCCGGCCTCGCTCCTGCAGTCGGGGCGGGCGCACAAATGGAGTCCTGCACGTAACGAAGTGCGGCCGAGGATCCAATAAGCGGAGTCTTCATAATTCGCTCAGCTGCGCGCCGAGGATATCATTTGGCGACGGCGTCCAGGTTGACGACAGACGCGAGCTTTGGCGACGTAATGAACAGCCGCGGCGACGGCTGCAGGATGAACAGCCGCGGCGACGGCTGCAGGATGAACAACCGCGGCGACGGGTGCAGAATGAACAGCCGCGGCGACGGCTGCAGAATGAACAGCCGCGGCGACGGCTGCAGAATGAACATCCGCGGCGACGGCTGCAGAATGAACAAATGAAGCTAACTTAATCAAAAGAAGCTAGCATGAAAAGGTATGATTCCTACAGACTAGAAGTTCCACCGGCAAATACCGAAATTGTTTTCTCCTAGTTGTCGTCATATAAACATTTGTTAAGGTTTTGATAGACATAATAAAATAAAAAACAGAGCATAAACCAATCAGTTATTTATCTAAGATTGTGTTAAAATTTCATCGTAATTGAGTTTGATTTGATTTGAATAATAATTAACAGAAGACTTTTCAATGAGCCGTACTGTTTAATAGCCGTCGTTTTCCCATATTATCATTTATAGTTTATTATATTCAATATGGTTTCGAAATTTTATAATCTTAAATGCCCACTACTAATACTATGAATATTCCATTTCAATTTATTTTCATAATATTATTTAAAATTTTGTGTTCCTTTGGAGTTTGAATAAACTACATTGGAGTGAAAGGTGACATGAACTTCTTACCGTTGAACAAACTCCACAATAATCCCCGTTCTTTTTGCAAGGAAAATAAACACGTTTGAGTGTACACGTTCTCATCAATTGCCAGCAAGGATTTCACCGGTCAGTCAGTAAACGAACACAAATCTTGTAAGTCACGTTCGAACAATTGATCGTTGATTCTTTGTAGGAATAATAGATCTGCGATTAAATGTACTTAAGTATCAGACATAGAAACTATTTTCTTGAATTATTTTCGCCTGAAATAAAACATACCCAGATATGCAAGCTGGCTATGTATAAATCCGCAGCACTTTATTATAACATGACTTCAATATTCATACATCATTTATTTTGAAAATTTTTAATTCGGCGGTGAGTAAAGTGCAAATCAGAGAAGAAGATTGAAATTTTATGAGAATCTCGGCTGTTGATACTAGGATCCGTTTCCAATGATAAACTGTACTGGGGTACGGCTGTTCAGCTGTTAGGGTTATTTTCAAACTGTAAAGCTGTTATTTTTATTGATGTCTTTACAGAGAAATTTAAATGATTTATTTGCAGTGACGTCATTCACTGTTTGGAATATTACCCTTCAAACATTTTAGTTTACTGATCTGGGAAAAAACTTGTTCGGAGATGTGAAATTTGCCGTCGGTTGAAATAAGTTGTAGATGTGACGCGAATATAACGAGCTCATTAGCGGCGTGTTTACATACCGTGAGTGCGTACGGTGAGTGTCAGATGAAGCATCGCGGCATATGTTAATGAGATACATGTGCCCGCAGTGGCTCTGCAACGCAAAACTACTGAATTACTTGCAGAAAAATAAATCAATGAGTAAAATTACACGTTGCAAGCAAATATGTACGTGCTTATCTACTTAGCTTCATGATTCTTGCTATTTCTAACTTTCAATTTTTGCTGTTGAACATTGCTTAGAAATTCCACATTAATATCATCAATATTTTCAAAATTAGGATGTTATAAAGCATCTTGCTAGATAATCAACCGACTCTAATTTAATGGCTCTCTTTATACCAGCTTATTCCCTCTTGAGTCAAAATTATAAATATATTATGAAAATTATAATCACTTAGGCATCCGAAAAAAAATTGCCGAAAAATTTCGTGTATATATGCCCAACGCAGAAGAATCCAAATAATTACAAGGAGATTGTTTATGTATATGAGCTCGATATACCTAAACAAAAAATGCCAGTTTAGGCGCATGTGTCAGAAGAATTGCTTCATATTAATATTCACATCGATTCGACGAATAAAGTGGCGTTGATTCATTAATAAGAGCAGTAATTTTCATCGTGCAACATAACTTCACGCGAATTCCACTTGAAGGTTTCACATTTATAAAAGAATGGAAGCATTGTCAATATTTTTATAATTTACTTGTCGTTTTCACTTCATTGTTTGGCAATGGACGATATAGATGATTGAGAGTTTACAATCAATAACAATTGTTTGTAGGTTCACTAATTTTTCATGAGGTTAGACACAATGTATTTTGGATCGACGTAATAGTAATAGAATGAATATTTACATTTCGTAAATATTCATTTCGTATAATAAATTTCATTTTCGTATTGCTAATGACAGTGTATATCAGGTAATTTTTTGTGAATAAATACTCACTCAGTGCTTGTAAAGAATTTGACTGAATATACTACTCCCGTATACATAAGGTTAGGACCTTTTAGGAAGGACCAGAGTTAATGAGCTCAGACAAAATTCATTTTGAACCAAACTTGACCGAGATTGTTCAGCAATTTGGTATGTTATCATTTACTTATGTTATGATCCTTTTATTGCTTGCTAACCTTGGCTATTTTCTCTATATTGTTTATAATCTCGAATAGCCTCAATAGGTGTTCAAATTGTTCATTCTTTGTTTTCAGAAACCGTTACAATCCACAACGAGTTTTCATTCCGAACAATCCCCCGAAACAAAGAGCCCCATTCTTTACAGTGCTTTTGACTAAAGAATTTACATAGGCCGGTGTTGCAGTAAACATTTCTGATGAGGAAGGACGACAAGCAAACCCTAATTATATTCGACAAGTAATTCTTTGCTCGACATTGTGATCGATAGTTCGATCAACGTTACCGTCATCGTATCAAACACATTTCGCTCCTTGATCACCATGCAGCTTTAAATAAAAGTATGAACTTGTTCCGCCTCCTCCCGAATTATTTGCGAAACCTCAAATTTTAAGAACTTATTGCAACAATCTCTTTTGCACCAGAGTTTCTTCCCCGTAGCTATTTTCTCGCCATCAATCTGCTTCACAATAATCCTGCTAGCAGATAATATATTTCTCTTAAGTTTGACAGGAATTTATTTGTTCTGATTATTCTGCAGCAACTGATAAGCTTGCACAAACTCTGCTTCGCACTATAACCTTCTATAGAAAGATTTCTCCACATTAACCACTTACTAAAGCTTAACTTAGTTGGGAAACGAACCAAAGTTTTTATCGTAATACTCTTCAAGAATAAATCTACTTCACATTAAACTGCGACATTTTGATCTTCGTTATCTGATGCATAATTTCACGGAGCGCTGCTCCGCGCAAGTCCCCAGGCAATTCGATTGCGAGGTGTTAACTCATTTTGTTCATCATCCTGTGATTAATACTCAATCAGAAACTGATTATGAACGAGCCAGCATGGAAAATACATTCTGGCGCTTCACCTTTGCGCATCTTCTGTTAGGGATAACTGATCCAATTAACTTAGCTGCTTTTGCTCCCTAGATTTGTGATTAACGTTTCAGAAGCAATGATTGAAAACAATTTTTAGTAAAAATTTTTCTTGATTGAATGTAGAACCAATTTGAAGTTAATTTAACTCTGGATAAAAGAAAAGCTTTCAGATTGGTTGATTTTGAACAGTTAAATAACTACAAATACCTGAACATTTTCCAATTTTTCTCAAGTAATCTGCTTGGTTGAAATAAAAAATCATTGTGAACCAGAACTCTCCTGTTAATGCCTATTTACAATTTCACTAAATCAACGAGTAAAGCAAGAAAACAGAAGCTTGAAAACTGCGATTGGCTGAAATTATTATTTCTTTGTTTGCGAAATGTCAGTAGAAGCTCTTGCCTTATTAATGGAGATCGCGATGTTTCCTGAAGCTCCGAACTAATTAATGAGGAAAACTGGGCGAAATTATTCCGCTTCTTAGTCAGTGATCATCGTTCATAACGAATTCATTTGACTTTGAAGTGAGTTAATTCGCATTATATCAGTATTAATAAATAACGTGAAAAATAATTATAAATTTCTATCCTAATAGCCAGAAGATCAGAGGTAATTTATATGATTCCACGTGTCCAGGGTAGCAATTTAATTTTTGAAGAGTTCGATGGAACCGATGATATCGAACACATTAACACACATAGGCCCAGTTACTGTTTTGAGGTAACGTCGGAATTAATTAATCGAAACAAAGTTTTATTTTCATCTAGTTGCGAACCTGTAGAAACATGCTCCGCATCGTTTATCCTCGAGTTTCCTTTAATTCCAATTTTTATCTTTATTAATTACATGGCACCTCCTTTTACTCCTTTTGGCCGTCGTGTCTCTTTCACGATACCTACAAACACAAGCTCGCCTCCTGAGGTCCCTCGTGTCAGCAGAGCGCGCGTCACTTCTCGCGCAGATGTTCCTCATAAAATAGGACAGGGACGAAGAAGGCTTCGAGATCCTCGAGGCGCGAAAGGAAGGCAAAATCTCAGGTAGAGGGTCCGAAGGGAGGGGCTTAATTGCAGGAGATGACAGAAGGGGAACGACAGCTCCGAGCTGTAGCAGGACCCTCGGGAGTTCATGTGAAGACTTCCTAATGTTGCCGTAGAAGGGTAACTCCTAAGGAAAACAACTCTCGTATAGGCAAGACCGGAGATGGAAGAACCTTAGACGATAAAATTTGTAAATGCATGTACCATCACGACATTCAATTATGTTCCTGTACAATTTTTATTTCGAATATTGAAACCTCTCCGTGGAACTCTCTTTTATGATTATTGTACTACAAACTCGGAGAATTTCATAAATAGGTTACTATTAGATCTGGTGTCTAAAAAACTATCTACTCCGGATTTAATACACATTTCTAAATGAATCTGTTGTAGATATCCTGCGCGCCTGCTAATCATAGAACAAATTTGACAAAACTGTTGATTTTCCACTACAAAATAAATATTGACCAATGCATCATCACTGCGGCTGAACATCGTTCGTCGATATTTCCTGTAAAACTATAACCAGTGCTTGCTGTTATTACTCTATGCAAGTGCTCCTACCATTCATTTGATAGCATTAAAATCATGCCTGTAATCGCAATTTCATACAAACTTTTCACGTATCATTTTTGGCCAGTCGCCCGTTCTCTTTGTACCAAAGTTTACCTGACAGTTTATTTCATTTCTGGCCAAGAATTCAAAGGCCCATATAGAATGAAATACATTCAAATAAAAATAAAGAATTCAAAGGCCTATTTGCCTATTATATAGGAGCGAAATATTTCGGGGAATGCAAACTTTTCCTTATTCATAGATGATTAAATCTGAAATAGTCTTTCTAATATCTTACTTTGGAATTTTCGTGAAAAATTTTAAATGCATTGCTGAAGTTTTGTAATTTGTACCTGCAGAAACTTTATGTTGTCCGAAGATCTTGAATAAAATAAATCTCTGAATGAAAGAATAAAATTTTTTGGGGCATCGTGATCTTTTAACTTTCGCCTAAGTTTACAGCTTAATAATAACATCCAATCTTTTTCCCAATATTAATTAATTCTCAATAATTTACGCAACCTAAAATTTGAGAATTGACAAAATTGATCAGTTTTCAGTAATACACTTGTTCCACTCTAATGAATTTTTAGTAGGTCTCAAAAGCCGACTTTCAACCATAAAATCGGAAACAAAATCGTCACACAGACGAAATGCTACTTTTTCGACAAGACGCTGCAGCGATGATTTTTCAACTTCATGTTACGAATTTAATTATTTACATTTTCTTTTTTTCCTGCAGCGCCAGTACATCTTACAGTTTAGAACATCAGTATTGACGATACAGGGGCGCTGACACAGACCTGCCAATATATATAGGCTTCTCGAGCGATCTATGTTCGGAAAATGTTGAAAACATCCTCGTCTGACGTTGACTAATGACGAGTTTCCAAAGCAATTGATTTTACCCTCGAACATTCCTTGAAGCTCTAGTGAAATCTCCTCCAAATTGCACAGAAGATTTTCGAGAAACTTGCTCGATAAAGTACGAACAATTGCGCTCATGCGATCGGCGGATCGTGCGTCGCCAACATCCAAACAAACAGTTCGTTACGCCTCGACTAGGATCTTTTGAAGGCTATTCGTAAGTTTATTGATATTGCAGGTCTTAAAGAAGTGCCTCTTGACACGCTAGATGCATTCCAGTGAATATCCCAGCTATGTATGAGTGCTAGTAAAGACGATGCATTTCCAACACACGTCCAATATTTTGCCTCGAGTTCACTTCTCCGACGGTACTTCGGATGAGCTTTTAAAAGGAACTGTGCTTTCCTATGAGCACAAAAGAAAACCAGTGAAAATTGAACGCATCAAGTGACCCTTGACTATTGCAAGTAATGAATAGGACTTTGTTGTTCTATAAACAAGTCATGATTTTCTTGTACTCCGACATATCACAGGATAACTCTCCATGTCACGTGATAAAATTCCTAATATTTTTTTTTTTCAAAAACGAAAACTTTGTAAATGTCCACTAACTCGTTTCTTGCTTAAAATACAAGAAAGTGGAAAGCTCACTGATAAATATATTATTCCTAAAAAATAGGCCTCTTGATTAATTAGACAATTTTTAGGGTTTCACATAGGTTTCGATTTTCTAACTGATGGCGGCGTGTTTTGGCGCGACCTCGAAGCAGGGGGCGCAGTCTATCCAATACTCATCAGTCTCCTCGTGTATAATGAACGTCCCGTGGGAGATCGTAAACTCTTCGTCCTTATCTCGCTCATGTTGCGCTTATCTCCTCCGTGCTGTGCATCCAGTGTAAATTGGTTAATATAGTACTATATATATTGACATCTATATATTAACATCTATAGCATTTTTGTGGATACATTGTCATCAATGCATATATCTTAAACACGTTGCGCCGTTTTAGTCCCGATGCTCGTCAGTGTGTTCAAATCATAATCATAATTTCGATCATTTCATGACATTTAACCCTTGAAATTCTGGCACACTTTTGCTGTGTTTTCAATGATCATATTCCTGCGCTAATCATAGTCCTTTTTGAAATGATTTTTAGAACGTGTAGTGTACGTCCCAGAATGTTTTCTTCGTTTTTGCGACTCCTGTTAATTTTTCGCAAGAATGGTGGATTTAATTGTTTTCTTATTGTTCTATTAGCATGTATCATATCCAAGTGTTCGTCGGCAATGAAAACACTTTCTATATCAACTATTATTATTAGTTTCTCCTAGGAACAAAACATGGGATTTTCTTTTCCATTTTTTATCAATTAACTTATATCATTTATCCATTGCAAATGGATAAATGATGTTTATCCATTAGCTGCTGATTAGCACCTTCAACAAAATTTGATATCATCTGAATTTTTTTATTTTTTATTTACACTTTAATTTGTGCCAGTATCAACCACTATTTAAATAATTTTACCATAGTTTTTAATCATAGATAATCTTTTTATTCCTAATTGAGAACCTCTTTACACCAATTTCAGTACAATCCAGCTTTACGTGGTTGTTGAGCTTTATTTCGCAGACCGATGCAAGAATTTTTTCTTGCAAGCTATCAATGATAATTTAGTACGATGCTATATTAATATTAAGTATATGCTATATTAATATTACCATTAATTATTGGTCAAGTTTTCGTCTCCTTCATGAAGCTGATTGAAAAGTCTAACCGTAGGCTTTTCAATTACATTTGAATTACTGTCACGTCCAATACGCGCTTGACGTGCAATTTTGTATTCGTTCGTTAATAGCGCGAACGTCACAGTATCCAAATTCACGGCCGCCCCGCCCGCTCATTGTGTTGATAGCTTGTGCTGAGAGTAGCGCTACAGCTGCGCTACTACATAGGCCGATCAGTATAAGTGTTGTACATGTTTGTCTATTTATTGCAATTTGTGAATCTTATCTTTTCCGTTGATATTGTATCTTAGTGAGTCATGCTGTGTATGTATATTTATCACCAGTGTAACGTAATTCGTCTATCTCTCAGGGCTGGTGTAGAGCAACCAAATTCCACCTTAAGTTTACAATTCAGACTAGGGCTGCCATTCACGTAAGTTCAATAACCTGCATTCATTAGCGAGTCATAGTGATACTTATGGCAACATTACGATTTAATTGTCGTTTACCTTGAATCCTTGATAATTTGAAATACTTTTATTTTTGTATATTTGACTTTCTATTTATTTGCGGCGTTTTCTGTCCCGCAGTTTAAAAACCCTGAAAGAAAGAAGATTTAAATGGAGTTATCGGAAGACTTTATTTCTAATTGTTCCTGCCTGGCTATTATCAAGTGGCCCTTGGAATTCTAGACAGAACATTTACTTTGTACCTACAATTTAATATTTTCTTAACAGCGCAATCGTATTTTCGAGCATTTCTGTCGAACTCAGTGCATGAGTTTAGGTCAAGTTCATAAGTTCATAGTCTTACCTCAATGAAATTATTTAAACACAACCTTTGTTTTCAAATTTATACGATGGATATTAATCGTCTTACATGACTGCGATAGAATTTTCACATATTTTTTCCTACCCTTCGACCAATTTTTATCAGTCATGAAAATGTGATTCAGAACACGGATGTCTCTTGCCTCTTTTTCTCTTCATTTCATTCCACAAACCAACACGCAGTGCTGCTCCACGTAATAAAATTTACACACCACATTGGTTTGTATAGAGAAGACACCAGTGACTGTTCCCTTAATTCAAAAATAAAACTCAGTACTGACAGAGTGAGTGAGTGACAGAGAGCGCATTTTCGCGTCGACGAAAACGTTGAGTTACGGACGGACAGACAGACAGACGGACGGACTGACGGACATGACGAGCACAATAGGGCATTTTTTCCATAAATGAGAAAATGTGCTAAAAATTTGATATTATGTTCCCATCATTGCAAATTTTACTTCAGATATATCTTTTCGGTATAGTGCACCGTTTCATTCTTCCATGTAATAATGACAAGACTTTGCTTGCATTTATTTAGCCCCGCAACTCTACATAGTAAACCGCCTGCTCGTCCATGCAGAGATGCCTCGTTTTTAATCACACTTAATTGTCTGGCTTCATTTATGCTCTATGATAGTAGAATTACGAATATTGCTTCTTGCTTCTCCTCCTAATCTCCTCTCCGTGCTCCATTTAAGCTCTTCCCCCACGCCATTGTTATCTCCCCTATGCCTTATCTCCCCCTGCGCTGCGTATCAAGTTCGATTTTCTTCTCACATTGCACATCCTTCAGTAATTTTTGTGTACAGTTTCCCTCAGTGTGGATGCATGGCTCGGGTGTGTGCATAGAGTTTCCCTCGCTGCGCAGTTAGCAAACTTCAACTTATTTATTAACCGTAGCGCTCGTATAATATGGAGTGCTGCAGTGCTGCCAATGCAACTTTTAATAGCTCGAACATAAACTTTAAAATTAACTTTTTATAATCCAAACTTTTTTGTTCGGAGCTAATGTCAGGAAATCCTATAATTGCAATTATATTATAACTGCAGTGATCAAAATAATTAAATCGGCGTATGAGTCTATACCATCAGCAATATTTCAACAGGAATTGCAGCGTCATCATCTGGGTTTGAAGGATCCATGATGGAAATAAAGGTAAAATAATCTAATAAAACTTATCAACTCGTGTGGGAGTTATGAATATTTTGTAATTGGGACTTGACATATACAGGATGATAGTCCGTTAGAGCGAATATGTTGTTTGTAATTTTGGTGTAATTTGTTGAATTGAATAGTATGTGAACGGACTTTCAGGAGGTTGCGTTAAACATAATTTTCTTTGCACCACCTTGAGATAAGTTTCTCAAAAATTACTTCCTACTAGTAACTCGTAAATACACAATTCCATTTTTACTTATTCTTATTATTATTATTTTTTTTTTTGGTGCGTGGAAATGTAAAGAACTTTGCAAAACATGTTCCTTATAGTGGTTCTGGCATTGAGTTTTTCGTGCACAGTAAATATTTCGACTGCGTGCAGAGACCAAAAAGTCCTTTACTGGAACAGCCAGTTTTAAATTCCAGTTTATGTAGCACGTGTCACCGGGAAAGATAAGGTGATAGGAACAACCGATATCGTTTCTACATAAATAGGATCGTAAAGTTTTTAAGACCATAAAGTCGAGCTTATCAGCTTTGTTGATGCAGTCGTTTATGAAAAATAAACAGCGCTTCTATACAAAAACCGTACCTGCAGGAAATCGTGCCATCATTTGAGTGCATTTCACTGCCTTCGAACACAATAAAAATCTGAAGTTTTCTGGCATTACTCCCACGGGAGAGACCAAACTTTGCAGGACTAAGGATCTCATTTTACGATGCAATTTCTTGAGTTTTTTTAAATGGCAGAGCTAGAATAGCAATCAAGATTCAAGGCTCGAACAGCAAAAGCCCCGTGGGGTTACCCCCGACGTGGTGTCCACTCTTATACTTAATGGCACGACTCCCAGGGCGCTCCTCAACTTAACGCCATCCCGTCAAGCGGCGCCTGCGCACTTTGTTCTTTTATCCCCGTGCCACTTGAGAACAACTGCGACAGAGATCTTGAAATTGTACTACTTATTTCGTTTTATCCTCTCCGTGCCACTTGAGAACAGAGGCTGAAATCTTCAAAATGAGTACTATTTTGTTCTTTTCTCTCTGTGCCGCTTGAGTACAACTGCTAAGATCCTCAATATAATTATTCTCCTCCAAATTTTATTATTTTCTCCCTGTGCCGCTTAAGTACAACTTTCAAGATCCTCAAAATAATTATTTATAATACTTTTGTTCTTTTTTCTCTGTGCCGTTTGAGGACAGCTGCTAAGATCCTCAATATAATTATTCTCCTCCTAATTTTATTATTTTCTCCCTGTGCCGCTTAATTACAACTTTCAAGATCCTCAAAATAATTATTTATAATACTTTTGTTCTTTTTTCTCTGTGCCGTTTGAGGACAGAGGCTAAGAGCTTCTAAATGGCTATTGTTCTGCTATTTTTTCAAGTGCCACTAGAGGAGCAACAGATTCAAAGATCTCTGACCCTGTTGCTCATTATTTTTTGTACTCTCTACGCGCCACTAGAGAAAAGAATCCAAGACATTTCAAATTGTTCCTGCACGGGACAATTATCGTTGAACATTTCTAGACTTGCAGTCGGCGAACAGGAGCCAAAAATGTACATTTAGTCTCAGTACTGCTTATTCTATTCTCCATAGTTGCATAAATTCATACTGTTAAACTCTTGCAAGTTAATAGCTCAGATAAATTTGGTCCGTTCTTACATCACTCAAACCAGGCGGTACAGTATATGAAATTTAAATTGTCACTTTTTTCGTGTAACCCTGGCATCATCCATACAGGTTTTTATCACAGAATTGTTACATGTCTTGGTAAATGGTTTGATTGCCGTCCTTTGATTGTAGATTTTTACAATCAGGAGTTATTTATTTTAATAACAATTCTAGTGGATTCATTAATTTTGTTTTACATTTTATTTGATTTGCTGACTCTAGCTAGCCAGTTCGTGCATCAGCCGCACTTAATTAAGTTTCGATCAGGATAATGTCTGTCAGAGATGTTACTTCGAGCTTTTTTCCTTAGCACGCTTCGTGTGTGGCGAGTAACGGTCCAGAGACTCCAGACTCACGCCAAAATGTAAGAGAACCGCAGCCTCAGGCACGCAGCTTCCGATGCCAATTGCGCGCGAGCTTCCCCCGTGGGTCAAACTTTGTGGGGAACAATTTGTGGATCCACGAGAAATGGTTTGCCGGCTCTCCACTGCGGGATTCGAAAGACGAATAAAGAAAGTGTTTTTTGATGTGAAAATATTCATTAAAGTTGGTAATTCGGTTTTCAGTGCCTGAAATGGCGCGATTGCTTGGCGTAAAGTTCAAAGTTTATTCCAGGTTTTCACGTGCACCGACCAGATAGAATAAATCTTCAACGAAAATCATTTGATTTGACTTAAATTAATGCCTGAATTTATTTACTTGCGCTGGAATTCTATAAAGATTACAAAAAACCAGGGTAGTTCTGAGAATGCAGCGCCAGTGCAGTAAATTTTTTATTTGGCCACCTTAATTTCATCATGCTTTTAATTGGAGGTTAAATTTGTGACACAGTATTTTCGAAACTTCTGAAATGCCACTTTTGTCATGCAACAACAGGAGATCTTACAGAATAAACTAAGGACTAGTTCGATGCGCCAGGCGACTTGTCGCCCAATGCCCGGAGGGCCGTTTAAG
The DNA here is from genome assembly GCF_000764305.2 of Hyalella azteca. Lineage (NCBI taxonomy): Eukaryota > Metazoa > Arthropoda > Malacostraca > Amphipoda > Hyalellidae > Hyalella > Hyalella azteca. The sequence continues at coordinate 254,780 of NW_025941424.1, forward strand.
CTGTCGCTCGCTCCTTGCCCTGCTCGCTCATTGTGCTAGCCAGACCGGGGGCGGGTGCGTCGTTTTTTTCAAAGTTTTGCTCAGAGCTCGGAAAAAAACCTACAGAATTTTTTTAAACTTTGCACACAGTAGTACAGATAAATTTTACAACCTTTTTTGTTGGTCTCATCTCGAAAAAAGTTTCAGAACCCCCTCAAAAAAAATCGTGAACCCCAAAAAATTCGATTTTCAACGGTTTTTCGTCTCTCATCGCTAAACCGTAAACATTTTTGGTGTGCAATGGGAGAATAAAATGTGCGTCTCGTTGAGACAAACACGCTGGTGAAAACGGATTTTGAAAAACTTGAAAGCTCAAAAAGTTATGAGGTAAAGTTTTTTCCATTTTTCACATATTGCTTGGTTTTTCATCTCTCACGGCTAAACCGTAAGGAATTTTGAAATTCTGACATGTCATTTTCGATGCGTCTCGACGAGATACACAAGACAACGCGGACAGATTTGCGAAAAAATTAAAACTCAAAAAGTTATAAGCATTTTTTTGGAAAATTTTTGTAAACTTTTTCACTTTTTACCTCACTACTCTGCGGAAAAAAATCGTAATTTTTTTTATCAAACCTCATCATAAAATTCAAGTTTTTGCCTTCAATTTTAACTCTGTCTCGTGATTGTAGCTTTGATAGAACTCGAGGTATGATCTTTCAAAGTCGACAAGTATCGACCATTTTTCACCAAAATTGCACCCGAAATGGCACTTTTCTGGACGTCCTCACTCTTAGGTTAATTGTGCGAGCTGCGTATTTTTGGGAAGATTTCCGAAAGTTGCTACGAATCTGTCTCTTATACACATCTAGATGTGTATAAGAGACAGCTATACCACTTTGAGTTATTAACGCCAGAAAACGAGTTTTTAAATACATTTTCACACATCGAAAAAATTTTAGTCATTTTTTTACAGAAATTGTCAAAAATGGCGATCATACCAATGAACTCTACACACTTC
>NW_025941424.1:255924-261335 GCF_000764305.2 Hyalella azteca
AGTAAATTGGCTCGCAACAACGTTTTTCATGTGTAGCAACGGACTAAAAAGGAGAAAATAAAATACTTAAAAAAAACTTTTTAAAAAACCACGTTTTTCTTGTGGACTAAAAAGTAGAAAATAAATTATGGCTCGCCCCAAAAAACGTGGGTCGGGCTGTGCGTTCACCATCAAATTTCCGAAATTCGTGTGTTGTGTGCTTTTCGCTTTAATCATAAATCTGCCCGACACGCGTTTTTTGGGGCGAGCCACAATTTATTTTCTACTTTTTAGTCCACAAGAAAAACGTGTTTTTTTTAAAAAGTTTTTTTTCAAGTATTTTTGCAAATATTTGTAAGATTAAAGAGTAAGATTAAAGAGATATTCCTCCTTAGCCTGTATCTTGGCAGTCCACCTCAAACGACGCTCCGTTTTCTTCGTGACAATGAATTGAATCATGGATAACTATAATAATTCAACCGTGTTGCTAAGTCAAAAGTTGTTTACATAATATAATGTCGAATAATATTCATTCTCCCGATAAAACCATCAATCGTAGTATGAGAAGGTATTTTTCAAGCAAATATTTGTTAAATTTTAATGTTAACAGAAAACTGCAATTAATAATTAATTCATTTAGTATGGGTTATTATTAAATCTAATTATATGCATTTTCTTTAAATAATGTTCAATCATAAAATGTCCATTAATACTTTTCTGAATCTAAATTAAAGTTTATACTTTATTAATAAATTTATATATTTATACTAAATTGAAGTCCACCACTGCGTCCAATACAGATTTTTCGTAGGGGATTATTCTTAACTGCGATTTTTTGCTTTTTCAATGTCTTTTAACTGTGTTTTTTGCAACCATCGACTAGGTATTTAAACTTTTTGCACTGTTAACTTTGATGGAAGAAAACCGACACCCTGGTTATTGATGTTTGGAGTATTTAGGCCGGAGTTCGCATTTCCAACACGTTCAGTGTGTGTTGGAAATGCAAACTCCGGCCACAATCATGCACGGAATCGAAACAGAACAGGTAGGAAATTAAACATGTCGTAAAATATATGTCATTTGCTGAGGTTAGGTTCAAGCCAGAAACAAGTTCCTATGGCAACAATCACATAGGGTGGTTAAGTTAGGGTTGATTAGGGTACGGCAAAGTTAGTTCAGGTTAGGTTAGACTAGGTTAGGATAGGTTACGTTAGGTTAGGTTGTGTTGGGTTAGGTAAGGTTAGGCAAGGTAAGGCTAGGTGAAGTAAGGTCAAGTGAGGTAAGATTAGATTAGGACAGGTTAGGATATGTAAGGCTGTGTTCAGTTCAGTTAGGTTATGTTAGGGTTTTTTGGCTAAGTAAAACTAATGTAAGATTGTTTTAAACACTAATGATACACACAGGAAAAGGCCACAATTGGGGGATTGCTGTGTGAAGTAGGAAATGTGTGGCAAAAAGAAGAAGAGAGAAAAAGAAAAAAAATAAAAAAAAAGTATAGCGGCTGATCTGGATCTTAAAATATATTTTATCAGAATGGTGCACTGAAAGCATAAATTAATCAATAATTATTGTCTAGAAATGGAGAACTCCTACGGAGACTTATGCAATAGAGCCATTTACACAAGATATAAAGTAGATTACTGGATGCAAGACATGCTGATACTGATACAGCTGTTGTTTACAAGGGGGATGAGGAGGAGTGATAATTGTACTATCTTAAATAACTGTTAAAAAAATTGAAAATATGTTAAATTGTTGTTTATTTTCATCCCTACATATCCATACTCATTCATATGTCAACAACAAGGATTTATTACTATGAATTACACATTAGGAGAAATCTAGGTATAGTCTAGGTTTTTCAAAAAAAGTGTTCAATCTACAAATGAAGACTAGTTTACTCAGTAATCAGTAATCCACTCAAGAAACTGGAGACTGGAGATGTTAAAAATGTAACAAAAGTTGTCACCACTGCGCACTAAGCATGTGAGATCATGTATTTAATTTTATAATTATTGGTTATGACTTGAGGGAATAAAACATGGCTAAAGGGAGAGCAGGTGTAGGGCAGATTCAGGACCGGGCTGGACCACGCTAATGCTCATGTGCTTTTGTCCAACCAGTTCAGTGCACGTCAACATGCACATTGCATGCATGTTCACAAATGGTATTCATGTCCTACAAATTGTGAACGTAGGTAAGTGCCTGAGCTGCACCAATGAAGAGGTTTTATTTTCATTTTATTTATTGGGTAAATGGGACCTTGTAATTTTTCTCTGCCTTATAGTTGGCATTCTATAAATAACCATATATTCCAATTATATTTCACTTCCCAGTCAACGAATATGAAAAAATTGATGATGCTTATAACACCAGCATAGATAGCACAAGTTAATATTTCATCCTTGAATTTGAATATAAATTAAATAAATTAAACCTAAACTGTTGACCATTGATTTATAAATTGATCAATTGATTGATCCCATCTTAACTATTGTAGGTATATGACTTACATATATTAGGTTAGCATAATTTGATTTTACTGTACAAATTTGAACAAATCATTAAAGGATCAATAAAATGTTAAATAATATTTCTGGTCGTTATTTTTCTTTGTGTGTTGTGGAAATGCGTAATATATTACGAAAATGCATTGACATTCATTATTTAGAAATTGCAAACATTTCCTGAAGAACAATCCACCGGATCCAGCACAACAAAGATTGTGAGTTCACTACAAAACCTGTGTATGTTGGCCTCGCATCATCATGCAACAATGTTTTTAGTTCTGTGGAAGTGATGCATGATTTTTTAAGAGAATTACCCAATTCCGTGATTGAATATAGATACCATCAACCAGGGCTACTCGGGACGGGCGGCGTAACTTGGGACAGTCCTCCAACATGGCGTAAAACTGTTTTAGTAGCACAACTAATTGGAATTTTGCAAAACTAAATATAGTGCTGTAAACATCAACATTTTTCCTATCTATGTAGTATAACGGAAATTGAAAAATACATTTACTAGCTTTGAAAAATTCCTGGAAAAAATGGTGAAAAACAATATTTTGAAAAGTTACTTCTGCTAGGGTCTGTAGTAAAAAAAATAGTTGCCATATTAAATAATTTCGCTTAGAAAGAAGTGGCAGACAAGTGTCAGCATGAAAACTTTATTTGCAGAATTTACATATCTCAATCCAAAAAAATGGCGGCCAAAAAAAATGGTGGCGGGGTTTCTCAGGACACCCCCTGGGGCTACTCGGGACACCCCCCGGGGCTATTCGGGACACCCCCAAAAACGCGTTCCCAGCATAACCTTGGTTAGCAAAGGCTCCTGTAAATAAGAATTCTCATTTCATAGCCAGAATTGTGCACCGGGCAACATAGAATGAAAAATACATTACCTAAACTATGATCTATTTCTCCAAAAATATGATGGTTGTCTCTAAATGATCCTTTATTTTTCAGGTTTTTATGATTTTTTCTCTTATAGAAAATTCACTTGAGCCTATTAAAATGGTGAGACATTATAAGTCCACAGGGAAACTCGAATGAAGGAAATCAAATACAACTGCTGATATCAAGCTGGCAGTGGACAGTGTCATCATTGATGGCATGTCTATCAGAGATGCAGCACAAATGCATAATGTGCCTCGAAATATGCTGCATAGATACATCGGACAACGCAGGACTGCAGGGAATGCAACTCATGACTTCATCATTAACATGTTCCCCGCGTATTGGGCCATATGTGTACCAACAGTGACATTCCACTGCTGCGTATTGGGACACCGGTGTACCAAACGCAGTATTATACGCCGTTTTGAAAAAAACACATATAACTCGAAATTTTGCACTTAAACTTTCTCTTTTATAATGTTAATCTTCACTCAAAAAGTGGATTATTAAGTAAAACAAATCAATTGACAAAAATTTTATTCGTAAATCTCCTTGAACAAACGATAAGTAACTGTAAAAATTCTAACTAATAATTCCCTTCTGTTCCCATCTATTCCCTAATATTCCCTTCTATTCCTTTCTATTCCCTTCTATTCTCTTCTATTCCCTTTTATTCCCCTTTATTCCCTTCTATTCCCTTCTGTTACCTTCTATTCCCTTCTATTCAGTTCTATTCCCTTCTATTCCATTCTATCCCCTTCTATTCCCTTCTGTTTACTTCTATTCCCTTCTATTCTATTATGGTACATATATGGCTCAATAAATACTTGGTACACCGGTGGTACAATACGCAAGAACAACATGTGGTTATTATTCGCTTGAGTAATGTACCACATGTGTCCCAACATTTTTAGTGCAGCTATGCAAAGCTATGATGCCATAGAGCTGCACACACCTCCTTTTGTCACGGCCAATGGCACCTAACTGAAAGCAGCAACCACTGAAAGCATTCCGCAATAAGGGAAATCTGGATACATGGGGAACGTGTTAATCATCATTAATCACCGTTTATGAAGATGATTTTATCCTTGTTAGGTTCGAGTTAGATGGAAGGGTACAATGTGAGAAATTTTATGCTGCTCGCTTGAGAGAATAACCACAAGACGATGACTGCAATGTCATGGTTGAATTCCTAAAGAAGAGCAGTGATACAGAAAAGCTATCATTTGTCTACCCTGTTCAGCATGACATGGCTGCTGTTGAACAAGAGAACATCAGGCTCAAACTAACCCAAATCAGCACAAACCGAGGGAAGCAAGTTTTAACTAACATGAGGCTTAGCAGGTTGGCTGATACCGGTAGCCTTGGTTAGGCGTACTCCATAAAAACATGTAGGCACCAGCACAGTTTACTTTTAAGTTGTTAAGTGCAAACATTACTGTATGAAAAGGAAGTTTTTCTATTTGTTTTGAAAGTTTTTTGTTACATAATGGAAAAAATAGTGTTAGTGATGGATTTATGTATAGCAATAAAGGAAAATTGGGAACAAATTACAGAAAACATCTATTATTTTACATCTACATCATCAACAAATGAAGAAGAGGACTTCAGAGTACTTTGTTGCCGCGTGTCTCCCGCGGGTGAGGCAAACACTTTGCCTACTTCTACTTGATAGGTTGGCAACAACCTACTTAGGGAATGGATAATGATGAGACTAAAATTTATCTTTTATTATGGACAAATAGGACAGAATTTAAATTGCCATTCAAGTAAATGGCTCTTGGTTATGAAATGAGCACGTATGGTGCATAGGTGACTGGAGAATGTCAGTATATACCTAAAGAGTTTTAGAGCATAGGACTAACAAGCATAGGAGTTAAGGAACTAAGGAGAATAGGAAACATGGAGCGTAGGAGCATGGACTAACGTACATAGGAGCATAGAACCAACTAGAACAGGAGCATGGACAAGATGCATATGTGATCTGCCATAAAAAGAAAGTAAAACTTATTAATTTTATGCATCATAGCCCTA